>NW_020224562.1:0-2590 GCF_003070985.1 Temnothorax curvispinosus
TGTGACGTCCTGGGTGATGCGAGGTGGCTTCGATCCGACAGAACGTCTCCGTTGATGGGTTCTTTTTCTTGCAGTTAAGGAGGTAAAACCCCAGGATAATTAGCTGTTGGTCGGCGATGTAGATTATGGCTCCTTGGATCCGTCAAAGGTAGGTAATTCAATAATCTTCAATAATCTTTATCTTTCTTTTGATATAAAAAGTATGATATTTATTGTAGAACTTTTACGATACAAGTGGTTTATGTGGGAGGATGGAACAAGTATAAGATATGTGACCTTTCCTGGCTCGTTCCACACTCTCCGTCGAGAGGGTGAAAGATTCTGCTTTTATACAATTTTGGAAACGGTAGTGGGAGGTGACCACACCTTGTTACAATGAGTCATAAGGCGTTGCCTAGCGGATGTGAGTCTACTTCTAGGGGTGTGGCTCGCTTGCCAGCACCTTGTTACAATGAGTCATAAGGCGTTGTCTAGCGGATGTGAGTCTACTTCTAGGGGTGTGGCTCGCTAGCCAGCAATGAGTCATGGGGTTGTGCCTTGAAATTCATTACCTTATATGGTTATGCGTGGCGTTCTGCTTCGGCGAAGACTAGATTCACTCGAATGAGTCATACTGGTGACTCGTCTGAATTCTATTTTTATTCTCTAGTCTAACGACGATTTGTATTGAGAGCGATACTTCTTTTCATTATTAAATTTCATTATTAAATTTCAATATGACTTTTATCATGAAGAAAATATTTAATATTTGAATCGTAAAAAGTGCAAATATATGTTGAATATTATTTAGATTTCTTTAGACATACTTTACATACAGTAGAATAATTTAATAATACAATTTAAGTCATTATTAGCATGTCTAAAGTATAAGAGATATTGCTCTCTTCGTCTAATAGTTAATACGGTATATCTGACTCTCTCTTTCTTTCTTTCAGATCATACAATACTCGCATCTCGCTCGGATTCGTGTTCCTTATGCTGCGCATAATACAATTTTTATCTTTCTCGAATTCGTGAGTAACGCTTCGGCGCTTGATATTCGATATTTATATTAATTTTGGTAAATATATATATATATTTGTTAATAGTAATATTAATAAAAGTGATGTTAGCGGTGTTAATAATGATTCTAATATCAGGTTAATAATATATCGTGCAGGTAGAAATGGTCAGCATTCTCATTAGTACAGGAAATTAATGAAATTAAATTGTATATTTATATATATATATTAAGATTTTTATTATTTTTATATCTCACAAATGGTTGGGAATTTGATAGGAGTGTATAGGAAATATATTGTAGGACTTTCACTAAAGTATAATATAGCATTGGAAAATTTTATTGTTGATACATGTATTTGTTAATAACAAATTATTAATTAAATAAATTGGTACTTTTTAATTCGCGTATTGATATTATTATGTTCTCTTTGTTTAAAAGGTTTTGAATTTCTAATATGATCTCGTTTATGAACATTCGTTATTTTATTGTTATAAATATTTAGTAAATAAACAATCGCAGAAATAAAAGTTATAATCATTTTTTTGTAGGTGTATTGATATAAAGTTTATGTATACCGATGAAATTCGAATGTATACTACTTTTATTTTTTATTGCAGATTTCACTATAAACGGGAGCAGGGGTTTCTTTAATTAATTAGGTGTAAGGGTTTAATAAAATTTATGTTTTGTATCTGGTTTTCAAGAGGAAAGATCAAGCTAATCATGTGTATGAGAAAGGTAATTTTTTAGTTATTATTATTTTGGAATATATTAAAGTTTAGTCGCGCGGTGCCGAACTATACGATTTACATACATTAACATATATGTTAATCGCATAATTTAGCGACCTTTCCCTTTATAACGGGTGTCTTTTCACTTGGAATTTTATAGCGTTTTTATTAGAAAAGTGACAAGGTTTTGACTTATATAAAAATTGTTATACGTGAACCGAGGTATAAGTTAAAAATATTTATCGACATGGTCAATAATTTGTTTATGATTGTTTATAAAAGTAAGTTGCAAAAATAGATGATTATATAGTAAATGTTTTTCTATCAAACGATTCTAACGATCATTCCGTATACACTTATATTTGTTCTTATTTCAAACTATTCATTTTCTATTTTATTTTAATTTATTAAGAATTTATTATGACTATCCTCGTCTTTCATGGAGTGAATGTTCAATTTAAATCTCATTTAATAATTTAATTAATTTAAATAAAAAATCGGCGTTAACGTTACTGGTGTCTAGGGGTATGAGAGATTCCATTTTTATCATAATAATTAAGTGTCAAAATTTTTGTTCAGAAATGAAATTTTTCAGCTTCAGAATATATAAAAGACTAAAATATTAATGTAAAAGTGATTTGGTCTTTGTAAGTCTAAAGGGTAGAAAATTCAAGATGGCGGATGTGAAACTTTAATAATTTATAACTCGAGAACGGTAAGAGATAAAAAGATGGGGTTTCTTTTGTTGTGTTCAGATAATTAAAGGCATTATTTTAGGTTGTTTAAAATTTCTGTGTTTTATGGATTTCCATAATTTTTAATTATATCTCGGAATTGAGAAGAGATATAATGTGGG
>NW_020224563.1:0-1267 GCF_003070985.1 Temnothorax curvispinosus
GCCATGCCCAAGAATTGTCGTACCTTGCGTATGGTGGTCGGCGCTGGCCATCGTGCCACGGCGCTCACCTTATCCGGGTCGGTGCGGAGGCCATAGCGGTCCACGATGTGGCCCAAGTAGCGGAGTTGGTCCCGGCAAAAATGGCACTTTTCCGGATTCAGGCGGAGTCTCGCTTCGCGGAGGCGGCGAAACACTTCGCTCAGTAACCGGAGGTGTTCTTCAAAGGTGCGGCTGACTACGATAATGTCGTCCAGGTAGACGAGGACATGTGGTGCTAGGTCCGGCCCCAATATTTCGTCAAGTAGTCTTTGGAAGGTAGCTGGTGCGGAGTGTAGGCCGAAGGGCATTACCCGGAATTGCATGAGGCCTTTTCCTGGGACCGTAAAGGCGGTGACTGGCCGACTATCGGGCGCTAACGGTATCTGCCAGTACCCATTCTTCAGGTCCAGCGTCGATAGGTATCGGGCTCCCCGCAGTTTATCCAAAGTGGCCTGCACTTGTGGCAGGGGGTATGCGTCCTTTTCCGTGACTTTGTTTACTTGCCGGAAGTCGATACAGAACCGATACGACCCGTCTTTCTTCCGGACCAACACGATAGGCGAGCTCCATGCTCCGTGGGAAAGCTCGATCACGCCCTCGCGTTCCATCTTTTCCACCTCTCGGTCGATAACTGCCTGCATGGCTGGATTCCTGGGTCGGTATCGCTGTTTAATGGGCCGGTCGGTCTTAACCCGGATGCGGTGCGAGATCCGGTCGGTCGGGCCGCGGATATCTTCGAATAGGGCGAGTTCCGTGAGCAGAAATTCCTGAAGGCGGCGTTCCTCGTCAGGGGTCCGGGAGGCCAATCCCTGGGCTACGGCTCCGCATGCGGAGGTTCGTGTGGCGTTGCGTGATGCGGCGGCCCGTAGTACGATCCCCGTCCGGCCCACAGGTCGACGCCGATGAGTACGGCGCCCTGTAGCGATGGCATGATTAGGAAGTCGTGCCTGAGCACCTTCCGGCCAATCTTCACCGGGAGCGTCATGGTCCCGGGTATCGTGGTTGAACCTCCGTCCGCCAGGTGGACGGAGTTCGTCCCCTGTCGGATCGGGAATCCGAGGCTCTCTGCGTAGCGGGCGGTATCCGTATTGATGAAGGACACCTCGGAGCCGGTGTCAATTAACGCTCGCATAGCGCGGTGTCGTATGCGAACGGAGATATGCGGCCGCGGGTGGTAGATTACTCGGACGGCGGCGGGGTCCGGGAGGCGGCGGCTTCGCCCCCGGCC
>NW_020224564.1:0-5573 GCF_003070985.1 Temnothorax curvispinosus
GCTATATGCTATATGCTATATGCTATATACTATATACTATATACTATATACTATGTACTATGTACTATGTACTATGTACTACATACTATGTACTATATGTATACTATATACTATTTATATATACTTTCTCTTTATAAATATTATAATTTAATTATTAAAATAATAATTACACATATTATCACAATCATATTATTTTAATAATAACAACATTTCTAAACATGAAATAACAATATTTTTTAAACAAGTCTTTGGAGAATCTGTGGAAAATAAAGAGTTTCTCGTTGAAACTGCCTTTTAATTTCGGCCGAAACTTAACCGAAACTCAGATTTTTGGCCGAAACCGCGCCGCGCCTATGCATTTTTTTCTGCCTCAATAAAATATTCAATAAAATATTCCGTGTGTTTTTGACATTTCAAAGATCGATCAGAACTAAATCTCGGATTGTTCGAGCTGTTATAATGCTCTTGTTACTCGTACAAATTTGAAAATAAAATTTTACGTTAATCTATGCTCTTCAGCTTTTTTACGAAAAATATAAAGCTACATGTGTTATTTCATAAGATACACTATACAATACATTTTAAATAAATCAAAACAGAAATATGTTTTTGTAACCGAATTATTTAATTGCGCTTAATATATTTTACAATTAGTTGTTTATCTGTATTGATCCGAATGCAGTAGAGGAAGTTAAGGATTATGTTATATACATTAATTAAACGTGCATTATGTCTCTACGATTGTTTTTACATTGTTATTTTTTAACGTATTTTTAACGCATTATTCTCTCGTTGCTATCAAAAACGTAATTTACTGGTGATACTCCGTTTATCTCGATAATCCAGGTCTGAAATGCTGCTTATGACAGAGGCAATCATCCCTGAGAGCACATAAACAAATTTTTATGTCGCACTTTTTCGCGTTCTTATGTTTAGGAGACAACTGTTGAGGTTGTTGTATTATGGTTTATCAGGTTTATCTGCCGACTTATTCCGCGTGCGAAAAAGATCATCGTTACGTAAATTTACATTACATTACGGGTGCATTCGGGGAGCACGCTATTAGCACAATTATCGTCCAAAACTGTTCGAGGAGACGCTTTGTGGCGCTGTGATATACGATGATGACGTCACTGTAAAGGCAGCGTGACGTCATCACTCGCGCTATTTTCGCTATTATTTTCGAGGTGAGGTACGAAATACTATTGGCGCTTAAGCTGCGTTCGGGGAGCTTGCTATCGCTGTCGCGCTATTGGCTCCTCGAACAAAGTTCATAGCGTTTGCGTTTATAGTGTTAATAGCGTCTTCCCGAAAGCACCCTACATTACATATAATTTACATTACATTTGCATACAAATTTACATACATGGATACGATATGCAGCGCGGAATGTGTCAGCGGAGAAATAGGGAAAAAGATGACTTTAGTAGGCAGTCTGATCCCAGAAAAACGAGGAAAAATATTTGAGATAATACAAAGTTTCGCGTGAAAATTTTTCATAAAAAATGACGATATATTTTTCAACAAGAAGATAAGGTTGCTCTTATTGCTTACGTGCAGGGACATCGAATTTCCCACGCACGAAAGCGGGCAAAAGCACACAATATCCGTTTAAGTAAAATTCCGTGGAAGCTGCAATTGTCCGAAATCATTTTACGCAACTTACATTCGTACACAGATACGCATGTCTTACACGTAAGTTGCAAGTTTCAACTTGACGCAATCTCCACGAATCGCACGCTGCGATCAATTATGCTAATATTATTGTTTACTTAGACCTAATGATCCAATGAACTTTAGAATGCTAATTCAATCGAATGCGATCGCTAAGTAAGCATCGAGTAATTATGCAAATATTCCAGCAAAAAGGAAAACACGTTTTCACGTGACATTATTTGCCGCACACGTGTAATACACGTACCATCACACAGCTGTATGGTATAGCGGCTTTGTGGACATAAACGCTATTCCCGAGAGAAGCCTTATTAAAAAAATTAGAACAGCTGCTCTTTCAGGATATATAATTCATATTTATTTCCGTTTGCCATTTTATCAGACTGGCAAAGCGTTATAGCGTCACTTTCATCGGAAGTGGAAATAAAAAATAAAATAAAAGGTTACACAAACGCATCTGCGACGCATAAAGAATTTAATCGCAATGTTGCTGTCTTTAAGGTGATGCTGGAGCCGTCTGTTTTACCGATTATTACGGCATTTCTTTGTCGTCACGTAGCGTCGTATTAATTTGACAGAATTAAAAATCTTTTTCCAGAATTGCAGTACATACATTAATGATTCAGGGAAACTCCGATTTTATATAGAAAACGAGAAAAAATTACTTAAGTACAGATTTCCTTATCTACTTTTTATCCCAATATGGCGTCTCGAGTTGCGGCGAGCTGTCAGCTTGTCACAAGATGTATTTCATATAAGAGATATACCATTGGTACGAACGCGAAAACAAGTTCCCCTGAATTGCACAACAATAAAAACATCGATAAATTCCCCAAATCAAGATTTGGAAGCGTAATATAAAAGTATAATGTCGATGTGTATCGTGCGTATGTATGGCATCTGTCCTTGTTCGATTGCTGCGCCATCTCTCGCTACACGCAATAGGGGAGAGTTGGCAATTACCGAGCCCCTAAGAACCGAAGCGTATATCTAAGCTCAGAAATGCTTCAAAAAAACAAACTGTGCAGTTTTAGATAGGTCATTTATTTGGTTATCCATATATCATAGCAATAATGTTGAAAGTTAAACACAAACTGAAATATTAACAATTTTCCAAAAAATGAGAAAACGCGGTATTACCGAACTGATCTGATAATATCGTGCCTATAAAAATTACTCTGGCTTCAGCCAGTGACATGAAGTAGAACACAATAACAAAATGTTTTTTTTATATTTATGCATTAATATCGTCTAGTAGGTACCTACATATAAAAATAAGTGAACGTGTTAATAAATAACGATCATTATAAATTCAAATCAAAACTTAAGCAACGATCTTTTCTGTAAGCACCTTACATTGTAAACTAAAAAGTCTTGGCAACTCTTAACACACAGTTATCGTTATACATATTGTCTATAAATTGCAAAAACAACTTTAAAATCTTATCAGTCTCCAAAATTCAATCAGTCTCAAAATTTCAACTTTGGGCGCGAAATTATCAAACTCAATTATTTCACTTTACAACCTTAAAATATATAGAAAAGAAACGCGTGTTTCTAAAATCACTTTGCAACCTAATTTTATAGTGTTTTAGCTCATCAAATCCGTCAGGATTATTTCTCTAATGAAAATATTATGTTACTCACCTCTTATCGAAACTACCAACAAAATTGCAACGAGCAAGCAGAGAAGCTTCCAGAGCGCACTGTGTTTACATGGACGGCCGGAACACATTGACGGCGCATGCGGGTGGGGTATTTCGTGTTACTTTATGATATTAACATCATTGTAGGCGCGTAATACAAATAGTTATTGAGATAAACAATGGCGCGGAATTGTCAACCGCGCGGTACTTGCCAACTCTCCCCTACTGCTTATCCTATCAACCTGCATGTGCTTTTGCATATATAAAAGTTAAAAGCATGACACTTTTTTTCTAGACTTCTATCGTAGTTGTAATTGCACGATATTGTTCTTCAATGTTTTCTCTAGAGGATAGATTCTCATTTTGTATATATAAACTGCAGTATTTTTGTATAACCAAATATTATCGTCAGTGACAGCTCTATGTGCCCAAATTTTTAATTTTTTTTTGTTTTGGATGTAAAACCGACCCTAGCCCTCTACATTTTTGTGCGTACTTTAATTCTGTAAAAGAATTTTGCAATTCCGTAAAGCTAATTAAAAGTGGTTTGCTTTTAACTAAATGTCGGTAATTACTGCCATTATAGGATCCCCTTAATGCAGATAATTCTTTTATTATATGTACAGCTTTTCGGTGTAAATGGAATTATTTGTGAAATAATAACTACCCAATCCAATCAATTTATTTCTGTGAGATACGTACGAGTGCCCTAAAGTCAAGCGGCACATGTCGATGGAGTATAAAAAGGATTATTGATTCATAAATGAGCTTCTCTTTGCTGCGCACGTGCAAATAAAATGCATAATGCTTTTGTGACGTTGGTTATATAACAGTGTTGTGAAAAATGCATGGAGGTAAATTTAAAGTATCGCGACTGCAAGATCTTGCTCGCTCTTGTATTCGTTTGATTTAGATTTAGTGAGATGGCAGGATACGCGGCATCGGCAAAGACGTGATAAATAAGTGATGACGTTAACAGTCTTCTCAGTAAATTATACAGATAAGTATTGGGATTTTCAGTCGTGACGTCACAAGGCCAAGATAGCTGGCTTATTCCTAAAAGTATTAGAGCTGTCATATGTAAACACATATAAAGCTTGTGTTTTTCATAAATAATTAATGAAATAATGTTTGTGATAAAAAAAAGTGCGATAGGTGAAAATTTTATTTGTTATTATTAATCTTCAATTGATAACAGGAGTGTTTGAAATACTTTTGCGTTTAAAAAATCGGTGAATTGTTTTTACATACTACATGTAATATACAATTTATTATAACTAATATTACTCATTAATATTCAGTGAATATATTTTACTTGTTATTGTTCAGTTATTATCATATTGACTTGCCAGGCAGAACGTAGTCACTCCTGTCAGAGTACATAAAGGACACACTGCCCACTTTTTGGTTATGCACTCTGCCCAATAAGAACAAGAAGGTATAATATACGTATATTTATGGTATTAACGTATAGTATAAACATGATATATTAAACGTATATGACTTGAGTATAATTTCCGTTTCTATGACCGTCTCATATACGTTTTCATATATCAATTTTTATTCGCGTATTAAACGTTATACATATACGAATTAAATTCGAATAATTATTCACCCGAAATAAAAAAAATTATTTATTTCGAAATTTTATTACTATTTTTTAACTAAATTTGTTTCTTAAGATGCAGTCCATGATTATAAATATTTTTTTGTATTTGAAAAACACACTTACCTTGGTGGGATTCGAACTCGGGACCTCTGCATCGTGAGCCAACTGCCTTACGTGGTAGACTACTTCTTAATTTGATGTAAACGTTATATATAGTCTACATATGTCATAACAGGATGTGGTATAAAATACGTTTATAATTTGCAAAAAATATCCCTTTAAATAACGTCTTAGGAATAGGATTTAATATCCAGGTATGATATATTTTTTAAATACGTTAATAAAAGGTTGAGCGTATATTATATTTATATGCTTTCACCGCGGCAATTTTTAACAAATAATAAACGTACTTTATACGTTGAAAAATAGTTTATGTAACACCAGAATTTCATCTACGTTTATAATACGTATAAAAATAATATAATATTCTATTTAAATAAGCGTTTTTTTAATACGTTTATTATTTGTTAAAAATTGCCGCGGTAAAAGCATATAAATATAATATACGCTCAACCTTTTATTAACATATTTAAAAAGTATATCATACCTGGATATTAAATCCTATTCCTAAGACGTTATTTAAA
>NW_020224565.1:0-2418 GCF_003070985.1 Temnothorax curvispinosus
ATCTTAAAAAGTTATAAAGTTGATAAGATTCAAACAAAATATATGCTCAATAACGTACAATAATGTTATATTAAATGCTTCAAATATATATAATAAGGCGCATAAAGAATACGCGTGAGCTTCAAATAATGAAAGTATGATGTCATCGCTAAACAATAAAGGAAACAAAGTAATAAAAAAGTTTGTCGAAGTTTAGCCTGTAACTTATATTATCTTTATCGCTTTTAAAGGTTTATAACTTACTTAAGGAAAATGAGAAATAACTGTCCAAATATCAATACATATTATACTCTCTCGATTATTTTTATATTTTCATATTAAGAAATAAATGATTTTTGTGTCTGAAAAACCAGTTATAAGTGTCACTTTTATTTTATCAACGAAAGAACTGTTCAAAATTCGCTACGCTGTTGCCTTTTGTAAGTTACGTTAATATATGTGTACAAATATAGCTAGCTGATTAGAATTTTAAACAATTAGATAACATTCGATGCTATGTTGCATGTAAAACTATTCCATTCAATAGATTGCTGAATAGATCAGTTTTAACGTTACATATTGTAAATATGTAAATATTGTACATTAAAAATAGTAAATAACAAGCGCAAACAAAATTGTAAACAACAAACATATGACAAAGCAAATAATATTTATGCACAGAAATAAATAAAACAAAAGAGAAAATTAAATTAAAACTCATAATTCTATAAGAGTTCCAAGCCAAATAATAAATTCAATGTCAAATTAAATAAAAATTGTAAGAAAATCAATATTTTTTATTCAAACAATATTTTTTATATATTTTGTATTATACATATTCATGCTGATTAAAAAATTATGTAAAAATTTTATAAAATATAAACTAAAGTAAGTTAAAATATAAATTTATATAAAGTATATCAGATTACATGCAAATCAAATATGAATGATATACAAATATTTGATTTACATACTGCATGCTAATAATATAATCAGATATTGAAAATTACATTTTAAGTTCAAGATAATGTGAAGTAATTTATTAAATAAATTTAAAAAAGCATTTTGCGACATTTTCGCATTTTAGTCTATATTTTGGCTCTTATTTTCGATTATTTATAGTCCAACGATTTCATATATTATGATGCATATTTATATGGATTTATTTTATTGATAAAAAATGTATAAATTATAAAAATATTTTAAATGTAATTGTTTGATATTTGATCTGCAATACTTTTGAATTTACATTTTTAATATATGTATATGTAATGTAAATGGTATGTTTAACTCATAAATAAAAAAAAGTAATTTAAAAAGATTATTAAGATATGTATATGATATCTTAATAATCACAGCAAAAAACTTAAAATTAAGCTATCTATAAATTGTTAATTACTTAATATAAAATGTTAGAGCACATCTATATCAAGAAAATTAATAAGGATTATAGCAGCCGATACAATGACTCCTATCACTGTTTTAATTGATAATTTTTCTTCCACATTTTATTACGCATGCTCTCTATGGAGACTCAAAGAAAAGCTTAAATTAAGTTCAATTAATTTTAACTATTTTCAAGTGCAGTCTGTCTTTTGGAACTAATAGCAATGTTTTAGGATCGTTTACGTACAGTATTGGAGTTCTCGCGCAAGTTTCGATTTTGTAATTTTGTAGTACCCTTACAAGCTCAACTTTACTCTGAAAAACAGCGAAACGAGTTCCTAAAAACGGCATACAAATTATCTACCTTAAGATTCTCAATTAAAACTATTTTGCGACTAAAAGATATTTTTGACAGCGAAAGGAAACTGATGGAAATATTTTACTAAAAATATAATAAAATTTTACTGAAATTCTCTCTCAATTGATCACAATTCATTGTTATTTCATAAATAATTCAGTAGAAATTGTACATGTAGAACTGGTATAGTTTCATGTGAGACATAGTCTTATGACAGAAAGAAGTAATATATGTATATAAACATACATACCAATATCGTCCAATTTATCAGGATGTTTCTTTAATTCACGTAACATATCAACGAAATCGTTTCTAGTAATATTATTCGTTTCTCTGTAGTCCATGGTCTCGACGACAACGCGTGTGAAGGATTTGGTGACTTCCGTTTGCGGTAGGACATACGCGGATAATTCGTAAAGCCGCGGAAACATTAGTCTCAGTCTTATTTGTAATATATTTGTCCAAGTCGGTTCGAATATTTTTCTTCCCATTTTTCGAAATTCACTGTTTTCGTTCGACAAAGCGTTCATCTCGATGCCGTAGACACAGTTGCCGATAACGTCGGTCGTATATTTGGCTGTCAACTCGTGACACTCGACAGGTTTATTTTCGCTCCTTACTTTTTCCATGTATTGGATAAGGTGGTCGGCACATTCTGACATTAAGGAGAACATCTCCTTTAGTTTACCGGATGT
>NW_020224566.1:0-2219 GCF_003070985.1 Temnothorax curvispinosus
TTATTTTAAGCAAACAAACGGGATGAAAATATATGAAACAAAGAATAAAAAAAAAATATTAGTACAATATTTCTATTAACACTTGTATATATTATACATATATTAATATTTAATATTGAAATTCTGCATTTAATTTTACAAACATAAGTTTTTGCAAATTTCGTGCGAATAATTTGCATCGTCTGTCGTCTAGCATCACTTTAAGAGCTGAAAATGCTCTTTCTACGCTAACTTGCGTGGCAGGTACCGCATGAACAATTGTAGCTAATTTTGCTACATGTGGTAGCGCATACTTTTTCTCCTTCCAGTAGATCATTAATTCGGTGTCGATGCCGATACGCTTTTCCTTGTAATTTTCGATTTCATTGTACACTGATTGGAGTTCACGAGAATTATCTTCTGATTCATAATTGGAAGAAGAGTCTTCTTCCATTTCTCTTATTGATTCTTCTAAGAGAGATAAAGAAGTACTACTTGTGCTTGGAATTGCTATATTATCAGTACAAGTAGCATCCACCTTTATTTCGTTAAGTGCCCTATCACCCTAAAAATTGAATGTTATTAATGAGAAAATTACATTATTTAACAGAATTAAATAACAACGATGTATGTACATACCTGTTTTAACGAAATCATTTGGTCAGCGACTTTTTTCAAATATCTCTGTTTTTG
This sequence comes from Temnothorax curvispinosus, assembly GCF_003070985.1. Taxonomy (NCBI): domain Eukaryota; kingdom Metazoa; phylum Arthropoda; class Insecta; order Hymenoptera; family Formicidae; genus Temnothorax; species Temnothorax curvispinosus. Next base: position 673 of record NW_020224566.1, read on the forward strand.
TTTTTTGTTCTGACGATAACAAACGTTTAAGTCTGGGATCTAAAAAAAGTGCAGCATTAACTGCCTCATTATTTAAAAGCTGTGTTTCTCGTTTTTCTAAGCAATGGAGAACTACTCCAGTTGTATTTGTATTCTTTATTTTCAATTGCAATTTGAGATTTAACCACAATTTATAAAAATCTCCGAAAAACAATTGAGTTGTTTGTAGCTGTAATGTGGCTTCATTCAGCGGTAGTAATGTTTTTACTATATCTTTGATCAATATTCACTTTTCTTCTAGTAATGCCAGCGGTTTCTTCAAATTTTCATTACAAAAGTCTTTATATTTCAGAAGCCGCTGCAACATATCAAATGTTGAGTTCCACCGAGTGGGAACATCAATCCGTGGTTTTTTTAAATTAAGATGTTGCAGAGTGTTAAGTGGACCGCTCCGGGTTTTCGCGCGGCGAGCCGAGGACAGTTCAAAATAATTAGGTTCTCGTTTTGGAAAATGTAACAGTCAATTTATTAAAGTTTGTTACACAGCACTCGCTTTTACACTCGCTCCGATTCGTGGTCCGTTTTCGATGTCGACAATCGGTGTCGCGTACGAATGGTTAGGGCGCACTTGGCTCACTGGGCTCCCGGCCGGAGCAAGCGAAGCGATCGCGGCCGGAGCTCCGAACTTTTCCGCGAGGAAACTTAGATACGTGAGAAACGCTGATTGGCTCCAAATCGTCGAGCGACCAGACTATTGGTCGCTGTACGAGCGATCACGCGATGTGCACCTGTGTTCCGGGCGCGAGCGAAAACACTAAAAAAACCGGGAGGAAGGCAAATAAACGTTTTGGAGCAAATCGAGCGTTCTCGAATATTCCCAACGCTCGCTTTCACTTTGCGAGCGTTAGATTTTCAACACAGAGAGTATCTGAAAAAACAATATTATCAATAAAGAAAAATGTCGAATGTAATAAGATGAGATAAATTATAATTTACCTAAAAGTCGGAGTTCTTAATGTCTTTACGATTTTTCGTGAGCAGACTATAATGTCTATTTTATTATCCGAAAAAAATCTTTCACTGCGAGTTGCAGCGTATGTGCCGCACATTTAACTGACAAAACATTCGGTTGCTCACAACATATATTTTCTGTTAAAGTTTCGACACATTGTTCGTGTTTGTCCGTTTCAATAGTGAGAAACTCTTCATTTTCTTCCACTTCATTAATGTCACTCGAAAATAATTCTATAGCTTTTATCATGTTCCTTCCATTATCTGTAGTAATCGTATAGATTTGTTTTTTTTTTCAAATTTTTCTAAAACCTTTTCCAGCTCTTCTTTTAAATAAGCGGCTGTATGTCTTTCAGTCAGTTCTTTCATAGCCAATGTATATATATGAATTTTATGATCCTTTATTATTTGAATATTGATTTCTAATACCGCTCTGTCGTGTCTTGTAGCAGTATCTATTTTAAGCGAAATCATTCGCCCTTTGCATACTTTTTTAATTGTACTTTTCAGGGTGTTATATTTATCAAACACATAATTCATTATATTTGACGAGTTTA
>NW_020224567.1:0-640 GCF_003070985.1 Temnothorax curvispinosus
CACTGGAAACACTATTTTCTTTAATGTATCATTTGCTAAATGATGTATTCTGCAAGTCACTTTTCTACCCATAATCATAATGCATCTATTTTTGCTAAAATCTGTTTTAAGGCAAGATCGTGAATGATGTCGTATGGTTGTTTTTGCGAAAAAACCTTTACATTTGGCACATGCTATAAAGTCTGTTGCAGACTTATTATATTTTGCGTTAGGACGTCTGCATACAATAAGTTTTCCATTATTATTTTCTGACATTGTGTTGAACTTGAAATTACCATTTTTTCAAATAATATCTATTATTTTTTTTCTTTCTGGATTACCTTTAGGTAAAACAGCAAACTTTTTAACTTCAGGTTCATTGCGGTGTACAGTTTCTAAGTGTCGCGAAATTTGAGTTTGCAATTTTAAGCAAAAATAACAATAATTATGTTTTGTTATTATATTAGACTTTTCTACATACATATTTTCATCATTGCACGCAGATGTGCCAATATTTTCTGCCGAGACATCTGCACTTGATACTGAAGAGACAGTTTTACTTAAAACAGTTTTCTCTTTTTGTGATTCATTATGTTCATTACGTTCTAATAAATGTATTTCATCTTCAGATGGCAAATATTCTGAGTCACTACTGTTTTCT
>NW_020224567.1:650-3740 GCF_003070985.1 Temnothorax curvispinosus
GTTTTCTTCACCTTCATTAACATCTAAGATACATGAATAAATAAAATAAATATATGCATTAATATATATACATAGCTTCAATATCCTTCATTTGAATGCAAGTTACATTTTGTATTAAATTTGAAAATGCATCTAGTCTACATACTATGTGATGTAGATATTGAAGAAGGTACTTGAGATGAAGGAGATGACACTGGATTAATTATTTGTCCACTAGATACGATTGTATTTGTATCTTCTATGAAAGGTGTATTCATACCTTCTATGTATATATCTGCTGCATCTATCACATCTACATCTACATGTAAACAGAAATATAATTAAGACATTAAAAACTAAATGTTACTCTCGAATATGACACTTAAAAAGAAAAATCGGTAAATGAGAGTCAAGCGCTGTTCTTAGTCCACATATATTTTCGTATATTAGAATAAATTAAATAAAGTGTCCGGACATTTCGACTCTATTCGAGTCATTTTCAACAGTATAAAATTAACGAGATAAAGTGCCGGGGCATTTTACTTTCGGACTCAGAAGCGTTAATATCAAAAGATCCGATTGACTGTCTTTTGACTAAATTGATTTTAACTTTAATTTTATTAATTTTTTTTTATTGTGTGACATCTTTTTGGAACATGTGCATTTTTCGTTCTACACTGGTTGACTTCTTTTGGATGAGAAATAGACCAGAATACATCACTCGGCTGTGTAACCGCTGTGAATGACACCTGAATTTTCTATGGGTCGTCACCAAAGGATTTTTGAATTTTTGCGTTTTATCTCGTTAATTTTATACCGTTGAAAATGACTCAAAATAAAGTCGAAACGTCCGGACACTGTATTTAATTTATTCTAATATACGAAAATATATGTGCACTAAGAACAGCGCTTGACTCTCATTTGCCGATTCTTCTTTTTAAGTGAGAAATATAATTTATTATAAGATTAAAACCATAATCAAAATATTATATATTTTGATAAAATTAATATATAAATCAATCATAGCATACGAGGAATATTTTGTAAGTAAAACATCGTTATAAACCAATAATTAAATATATTGTTAAAAATATTTAAACACTAAATTTTAAAACACAATTTTACCGTAATCTGAGATTACTCTTTAAAATAACATAAAAAAATAGTTATTTAATTGATATATTAATAACAATTATCTAAATTTAATTATTAAATATGTTTTAAAACGAAAGTTTATTCTAACCCGCAAGAAAAGAATCAAATAAATAATAATAACTTACCAACGGACATTAAAACTTCAAAATTTTCCATACCAGCCTCTGTATTATTGTTATGCATGTTTTCATCGACACACACTAATTTTGTATTGGTATCTAATATAACAATAAAAATTATTACTAAACATTTATAACAAAATAATAAGAAAATTAGACAATATTTAAGAAATTTACCTAACGGTACTTGAACGTCATTATTTCCTAAAAAACCACTGTCCTCTTTTTGTACATCAGCATCTTTGTTGTGCATGTTTTCATCGACACACAGTATCCTTGTGTTAGTATCTGATATAAAAGTAAAAAGTCAAGTTATATTGTTATTAAATACTTATACCAAAAAAATAATAAACTGAGACAATAGTTAAGAAAATCACCTAACGGTATTTGAACATTATCATTTCTCAAAGAACTGTCCTCTTTTTCTACATCAGCATCTTCGTTGCGCTTGTTTTCGTCGACACACGACAGTGTCCTTGTGTTAGTATCTGATATAAAAGTAAAAAACCAAAGTTATATTGTTGTTATTAATATTTTATTTAATTTTTTTATTATCTGTAAAATGAGATTGATTTGTTTTAATATGTTGCTGATTTTTCTATTTAATTAATTTTCTTTTTGCATCTTGTAAAACTAATTATTTAATAACATCTACTATGATATTGATATATGTGTAACATATATTGATAACAATGTTTAAACTAATTGTAAGATTTGACACTATTACAATAGACAAATATCATACATATTGCACAATTAAACTGTAATATTTTAATTCAAAATTTACATCAAGGTTTCTATACAACTTTAATTAATAATTTAGAGTTAACTAATACTTTATAAATAATACAGCTATTAATTAATTAAAACTCTCAATCTTCTACTCTTTCACTTGTACCGAAGTAATAATAAAATTAGACAATAGTTGAAAAAATTACCTAACGGTACTTGAACGCCATTATTTCCTAAAAAATCACTGTCCTCTCTTTGTACATCAGCATCTTTGTTGTGCATGTTTTCGTCGACACACAGCATCCTTGTGTTAGTATCTGATATGAAAGTAAAGAGCCAAGTTATATTGTTATTAAATATTTATACTAAAGTACTAAAAAATTATACAATAGTTAAGAAAATCACCTAACGGTATTCGAACATGATTTTTCAAAGAATCATCTTGTCTCCGTGTATTAGCCTCTCCATTGTGTATGTTTTCATTGACACACATTCTTGTATTACTTATCCTTGTATTTTTATCTGATATAACAGTAATAGGCAAAATTATTATTAATTAAATATATGCTAAAATAATTATGAAATTAGACAATATTTAGAAAATTAATCTAAAGTACTGGTTAATAATGTATAAGTCTGGCTTGTCACTTTCATATGAATTATTAATACAAAAATTATACAGATTTGAACATCATTACTTTACATGTTACTTTTATATAGTTTCTTTTTTGTGTATGTTTACCAATCTTATTCTTGTATTAATATCTAATATAGAAGTAATAATTTAGACTGCATTATATACTATCAAACACTTATGATAAAATAGCAGTCATGAAATTTATCAATATAAAGGAAATTTACCTGCAAGTACTTGACCGTCATTATTTTCGACATATGTATTGACTTTGTCTGTACTATTAAACTGAATTTTTTTACATATGATATAAGGTTTTTCTTCATTTATGTTTTTTAATATTTCATTTAATATTTTTTTATTGTCTGTAAAATAAGATAAATTTGTTTTAATATGTTGTGCTGATTTTTTTATTTAATTAATTTTCTTTTTGCATTTTGTAAAATTAATTATTTAATAACATCTACTATG
>NW_020224568.1:0-1306 GCF_003070985.1 Temnothorax curvispinosus
TATGTACATTACCTAACCCTTCATCTGATTTTTTAATTTTAGTAGTGACAATGTCCTAATAATTTTGCGTTAGTATTCCTGTGTAAATAAATATGACGATTATACGATTATATTACAATAAATCTGAAAAATGTTAGAAAATGAAACAATTGTTTAAAGGTATCCTGTATATCATAGTATCTATTTGCTTTGCCTGTATGGAATGTTGATAACACGTAAGATAATATAATCATTAAAGTAATATTTCTTAAATGTATATTTCATACTTAATTTTATTTCATAAATACTATCACATTTATTCCTATGAATCGTTTTCATTACGCTATTATGATTTTAACATAATTATAGAGGTATAATAGGATGTGTAAATTATTACCGTTCCATCCAAATGTAGCTTTTATAGTATTATTTATTGTATCGATACCTTAAGTTGTTTATAAAAAAGTAAAATGTATTTTAAGACGAAAGAAAGTAATAGAGATAGAAAACGAAGAAAGAAGGACAAGAAAAGGAACAATAGAGAAAAATATTATATATTACAAAAATATTTATTATATATTGCAAATATATTTAAATTTATATATTAGTTAACTTCTTTATATACACTACCGCTCAATAATTTCAATATGCAAAAGATTCGTTGATTTCTCTGTAAAGGATGAACATCATGATACGTGTTTTGCACAGAAATGAATGCACTAGCTGTTATAAACATTTCACTTGCATGCATCGCATTTTTATATAAATAATATATAAAAATGCAATGCATGCAAGCGTATAATAGCAAATCTATTCATTTCTGTACAAAATATATGTATCATGTTCATCCTTTACAGAGAAATTAACAAATATAGGGGTATATTGAAATTAATGAGCGGTAGTGTATATAAAGAAGTTAACTAATATATAAATTTAAATATATTAATTAAGAGATGAAGAGATGGGAGGAAGGAAGGGCAGGGAGAAATGAAAGAGGAAGAAAAGTGGGAGATAAGGGGGAAGAAGAGATAAAGCAATGGAAGCGAAGGTAAGAGAGCTAGAAAGGTGGAGAGAGTTAGAAGAGAGAGACAGAAGGAGGAACAATGTAGTAGTGAAAAGGGTGGAGTTGGTGGAGGGAAGGCTAAAGGAAGCGGTAAAGAAGCTATGGCTAGAGATAAGGCGAGAGAGAGGAATAAAAGAGGTAAAAGAGGTAGGAAGAAAAACGGGGAAAAAAAAGAAGATTGTTTTAGTTAGGTTAAAAGATAGAGTAAGAAAAAGAGAGGTAACGCAGAGAAAGAATGTGTGGAAAGGGAGGATGGAAAGAATA
>NW_020224569.1:0-1216 GCF_003070985.1 Temnothorax curvispinosus
CAAACAAGGTTGCCGAGTGCCAGATGTCACGAGAATACGTGGCGATCTGGCAAAAGAGGCGGCGAAACTTTGATGCAGACCCATCTCGTCTAAGAGCCTCGTGTCACGCACGCGCTCGCGTGAAAGCCTCGACGCGCCGGAACTTCTTTCTCGTCTCTAGCGTTTAGAGCTACCGCTCTTCTAGGAATAAAAAAATAGCTAACCGGACGAGCTAAAGACTGACGATAAGTGGGATGTCGGCGAAAATAACGAGCCAAACGCCTGCTTGTAGCGTTTAAGGGCGATCATCGGTCGGTCTAATGTTCTAACGATTCCACCTAATTCATCAGTTTCATCTCACAACTAGAAATATTCCGCGATATGGTATATAGAATATTGGGTACGTTAGAATATACATTATAGCATATAGGATGTTACGAAAAACCGAAACAAACCGTTGTTTAATTATTTAGTTATAGCAGGCCTGTCTAACTGCTCGAAGCGAAGGAGCCACTGCTCCCACTCTTACCACTTCAGACTTCCCCCACCATCCAGTAGTATCGGGGCAGCGGTTTCTCGCAGCATGAGTAGAAGTAGAATAGCTATATTTGATGGCTTTATGCATAACTAAGAATACGCATACAGAGCACAAGTGCGTGTCATATTCTTATTTACGCATAAAGCAATATAACTGAGTATGGTATTGATGGTGATATCTCGGTATATATATGCGACTTTTTCAGAATATAATATATAATATAAATTAAATAAAAGTAGGCTTTCCTGAATAAATCAATAAGTAAAGGAAATAAGGAGGCAATAGGAACCAAACGCGGTAATTAATGCGCAATCAAATTATCGTAACAATAAATATATTATAATAAAAACGGACATTTCGACACTTTTTTGTGTCATCTTCAGCGTAAAGAAAATACATGATGGTCCCGAAGATAATACATAAAATTCGACGAAGTTGATCTACATAATTCAATCAGGCGCAGTCTAAATTCACGACAATAATACATAAAAATGAATCAAATCGGAGCAGGTAACGCGTGAACCAAAAGTGTAAATAGAAAATAAAAACTATGAGCCAAATAGGTGCAGTCAACAAGTAAAACAAAAAGTGTAAATTAAAAATAAATTCCACAATAAACTCTGTAAAGCTATATCCACACAAACTTGCATAAGTGCATAACCATGCGCATAACGAAACGGATTGGTCTATTTCCTTATG
>NW_020224570.1:0-1490 GCF_003070985.1 Temnothorax curvispinosus
CTTAATAAAACTTGCCAGTCAGGCCGTTTAACTATACCGAATTATTATTTCATCACTGGCGAATAATTTTTATTGAATATATTTTAACTGTTATTTATGTGCTCAAAATTAATTATTTTATATTTATAGATAAGCAGGACGTTATTCTATTTACTCTACTGCCATATTTGATAACAACGAATGTTGTTAATTCTAAAAAGACAAATACAGCTGAGAATAATACTTCTGTGGAGGGTCCATCACATAGTAAACGTCGCCGGTTTTCTATAAAAGAAAGACGTGATGCATTTACTTTGCAAATTGAGGTAACTTATAACGGTTCAATACGAAGGACAATAGTTTAAATGCAATTTGTGATAAAAACTAAAATTTTTCTACAATTTTTTTAAGATCCAACACATTTTGAAACTGAAATTATTGGAGAGCAGCTTATTTTAAAACAAAATATACAGAGCTTCCAGCCAATTCCTGTTATTGTAGGAGCTTTAAGTGATAAACAACTTTATTATGTGTTAATTAATAATATAATATATAAAGTAGATTCCTGCCTCGATGCTATAGATTTAACGTTTCAAAGTTTTCTCGCTTTAAATGCTGAATATCCCGTTAGTGCATATAACATTTGGATTTTTATTCAAAGATGTCTCTATGGAATTGAATTAAAAATAGATAAAACTAATAATAAATCTATAAAAATACTTATGTCAGATATAAATAATTTTGAAAAAAAGAATTTTCAGTCAACTTTCATATAAGCTTTTTATGTAATATTCATGTTCAAGTTGATTAATAGTTTGTTTTAAGTTGGATTTTTGTTTATAAATACTGAATGATATATTATTGTTTTAATATATAGAGTGATATTATAATTTTAGAATTATGATTTATATAGTAAAGTACGTCAATGTTTTCTTGTAATCTATGCAAAAATGCATTTACAAGTAATAAATTTCTGATTCAGCATGTACGTTCTCAACATCCGTATTGTACAAATTATACATGTGAAGAAACTGATTGTGAAAGAACATTTGTTTTCTTATATTCTTTCATAAATCATAGAAATGAAAATTATTCTGAAACTTATAACATTGAAGATATAGAATTAGAGAATTATGAGAACAAATTAGAAACATTAAGTGAGACAGAATTAATTGATGAAGAGATTGATGAAGAGATTGATGAATACGTTTCAGAAAAAGTAATAATGTATTTAACGATAACGATTTAAAAACGCAAATTTATAATGAATGTGCAAGCCTCATCTAAATATTATAATAATTTAGATATATTTTCACAAAGAATAGCTGAAATCATTCACATTACATTTGATTGGATTCTAAATTTTATGAAAAAATTAGAAAATAATTATTTAGATGCTACAGGATTAAAACATATTTTAACGTTATATACACAATCCTTTCATGATTTCTTTTCTGAAAATTATTAAGTACTTTACTCAATGTGAATCACTTATATATCCTAAAAGTTAT
>NW_020224571.1:0-1739 GCF_003070985.1 Temnothorax curvispinosus
GGTAGATTCGCAAGAGTAAAGCTCGATGAAAGAGTAGACATTTTCGAGAGATCAGAAAAATTACTTTTCACTATCAAAAACACTTATGTCTCGTTAAAACTTACACTATAACTCAGAATGTTACCAAATTCCGTTGATAATACTGGCACATAAAGACGCATTTACAGTAGCAAAGGCAAGTTTCTACGATAGATTTAAATTGGCAAAAAGCCTAGTGTCAAGTTCGCCCCGCTGTCGGCTTAGCCCCGGTCTCCCCTATATAATCAAAATTTTTAGATTATAATTAATATTTAATAGAAGGCAAAGCAAAAAATAAAAGCAAAAAAAAAATAATGGCCCTTGTCTTTTAACACAAAAGTATTCAACTAATAAATAATTTTGTCTAGAATTTTTGTTACGGATTACTTAAATAATAATTATATCGATTTATTCTACTATTGTTTGTCACATAGTTTCCTTTGTACATGTAATTATAATTAATAACGAATTCAGTTGGTCGCACTAGTGCGCACTGGCGCATTAAATGTTCAACCAAATTTGTTATAAATATGTGACATGCATTGATTGTTTACATCTGAAGCAGTTTTAACAGTATCAGAGCGATGAACAGAGTAAAAGTTATCTTAACAAGTTTAAAAACTATAATAATTGTTACACTTTTTAATAGTTATTACACTTTTTAATAGTTACCTCTACAATTATTCGTTAAAAAATACACACATAAAAATGGTATAATTATACAGAAAGGGAGTAGTCTCACCGATTTTAATGACCTTTACATATGTTGTTAAGGACGTGATTTTGAATAACTTTTCCTTATAACTTAATTGGCGGTTACTGTTTATTTAAAAGTTAAAAACACATAATGTAACTAAAGAATATAACAGTTTATGTCAGTGCTAAGGGAAGTAATTTACTGATATGTGTGTATATACAGTACATATGTAGGCGGAGATGAAGCTACCCCGCACGCAGGGGTGGGTGAGGGTGAACCTCGGTTCGCGTGGAAAGTTGAAAACTTGAATCGTACAATGAGAGATTTTGTTTTGCCCTATAAGCAGGGTGGGGTGGGGTGAACTTCAATGTAATCAAAGGTCTGACCCAACCGAATTGTTGTATGGGTGAGAAACTTTCCACGCGAACCAAAGTCCACCCCCATCCACCCCTGCTTGCAAGAGAGAAGCGGTAGCCCCTACCCGCTTACACGTGTACTGTCTATACACACATATCAACAAATTACTTTTCTTAGAACTAATGTCACTTTAAAATACCTAAAAGAAGTAATAAAATTGTGAAACTTCAATTTGCTATTTCTTCTAAACCAATGCCGTCCCTTACTTATTTTTTGCATAGAATTACTCAGAAAGACTCTCTTCCCCTACAACATATTTAAGTAGCAATAAAATCGGTGAGTGCTGACCTTTTATGCATATTTACCAAGAAATGTAATAATTTGATTCTTCTTAATTAAAATTTTTGTTGTATATTCAATTTTAAAAGATTAACTACAACAACATAAAATTGATTTTATTATACAAGTCTTACTTTATTTCAAACAAAATAGGATTAAAAAACATAAACGCAATACCACCAAATATACTATTGGCCGAAATGGGTATGGATTCGATGATGGCAGTAGAAATTAAGCAGACGTTGGAAAGAGAGTTCGATATTTCCTTGACAGCGCAAGACATTAGAACTCTAAATTTTGCTAAACTTCGACAAATGACAATTACAAC
>NW_020224572.1:0-2816 GCF_003070985.1 Temnothorax curvispinosus
TAGAAATAAACATAAATAATTGTCAAAAATAAGAGAGAGAAAATAGAAGAATACATCACTATTTTATTTTTAAATAAATAAGAGTAGGTACTGCCTAATTGTTAAATATTTTTTATAGATTATTAATAGCTATTGTGCTAAATGTTTCTCACATTAATTTATATAAAACATATTATTATCTATTTCTCTTAATAAATTACGGTATAACAATTAAAATGTTTGTTGAGCAGTGCAAAAAAGCAATAATTTGCTGGCGAAAAAAGTTGTCAAAGGACAATTGAAAAATGTTTTGAGATTGGCAAGTTTGTCATATAAGATCTGGTTCTACGTGACTGCGCTACAAATTGTACTTTCTGCATTTTAAATAAAATATATATATATGCATGATTAGACGTCAGAAAGAAAAAGAGGAGGAATATGAAAAGTACTAGTATAGTTTAGATGAAAGAATTGTAAAGAACAAATTATATTGGTTCGTTTTTATTCGACTCTTTTTATCCGAGTTATATAAATTCCGAGATACCTTATAGCCTTATACGTAAACTGGAACAAAAGAACAAAGAACATCTTCAAAATATGTAAACACCCGTTATATACTGTTTAGTTCGTGTGACATTTACCTTTTTGATCTTCATAATGTTATTAGCAACAGAGAGAATAGCAACGGAATATTATCTATAAAGCGTCTTTTGCGATATTTCCAAATCAAAGTTCGCAAGTACAGTTTCGTTTTCATCTGTTCTTATTTTCGACGTGCGACGATAGCGATCGTATGCGCGTATAATATTACTTCTTTAATATTGCTGGAAATTGATTAATAATCAGAATCAAAATGTGTGAGCAAATTAAAATTATAGAGCGATGTTATAAAGCCTTAGAATATGATATGAATAAACAGGTGAGTATGAATATGATTAACATATGTAAATATGTTGAGGAATTGTGAAATATAACATTTAATACAGGGAATTTAATCTATATTGCTGGTAAAATGTATTGTATTATTCTTTACATATGTTGTTAGGAAGCACTAAATAAGATATCTGCTTTACACTACGAGTTGAAATTTAAGGATCCTGATAATTTTTCAGATAGGTATAAATGACTACTTAATCCTAAGATAAGAGTGATAACAAAATTTAACAGTCGTCTCTATTTAACAGTAAAAGTTTAACACTTGTTTTATTATTATTATTTTTTTACATTTATATACAGATTCTCGCAGACAGCGTCTATAATAGAAAGGAATTTATCTGTTTTCAAATCTGCTTGTGATCATGTGGATATAGTTACTACTATTCTTAATTACTTGTACACTGTCGGTGTGAAATTGATGATTAACGGTGAGTTTGACACGTATAATGATATCTTGTTATACAACTGTAGAGAGCAATATATTAACAGTAGGTACTTTTTTTGCGTTTCGTCATTTTCTACATTATTTATATGTAAAATTAATAACAAAAATATACATAGAATAATGTATTAGATTGTTCAATAGAAATTCTTCTTTTCACTATCTTTTTCTAGATAAATGCACTGCTGATGACCTGAATATGATATATATAATGTATATTGTATGTAAAGAATCTGAGATTCCATGCTTTTTGAAAGCGGCCCTTATGTAGTTATCTAATAAAAATATATGTATACAAATTATATCGAACTATGTTATATTATTAAATTAATTATTAAATATATTATTTAATATTTTAGCAATAATTCAAAGTGGGAAAGTGTAGATCACTATCATAGACCATTAATTTCAAGTGAGCACATTCAAAACATAATCTAAAAGCGTTTATTTAATTTCATAATAATCTTTTTAAAATTTATACAGATTGCGTCTATGAAATGATCGTGCTAGACGATTCTGACTTGCATGCAGTTATTAGTTATTTGAGGATTACACCTTCTTTGCTGTTAAAGATAAGGAAAATTTTTGTCCAAGAATCAATAAAACAGAAATTTTTATGGATCCTAAAAAAAAATTTTCAAAATTTTTATACATTCTTGGATTTGCATATTTCTACATTTCGTACAAGGAAAGAATTACATTCCTTATCTTTATATACTGTAAGTCTGGCGTCAATCAAAATGGTATCTATATGGTCAGAAGATATTACAGCTGCAAAAGAATTAGCAAGTACATTACGTGTACGTAATACAATTTAAATGATGTAATACAATTGCCAAATTGTCTGAAGCTTTGTTGAAACAATTTATGTTTTGTGAGCAGACAGATATTACATTTATAAATGCGCACTTCGAGTTTTGCCCCGATATCAAGTTTTCTTGGAAATGGTCGTCTTCTATGTTTGATTTGTATAAATATTTTGTCTGGGATGATCTTAATTATGGAGATAAGATTGATCCAAACAAACATGTAGGATCAGTTTACAATCTTTTTTATAATGGCGGATGGCAAAAGCCTGTAAAGAATGGATATTGGGTACATAATGGCAATACATATGCAAATGCAACAAAGTACGTGTACATACATCTTTCCTGCCCTACTTCTTAACTCTGCAATTATTTTTAAGAATCTTAATAAAATTCACACGTTATTAAATTAATATTAATAATAATATTTGTTATAAATTAATATTAATATTAATATTTGTTACAGGGAAGATATGTTGAGTTGCGTAAAATCAGCCGAAGAAGCATCCAAAAGTTGGAGTATCTTGCCTATTGTTTCTAGAAGGAAAATATTAGAGAATCTTGCAACTACATTAGAATGTCATGGGTATTAATTTACTAGAAAATTTTCACATATTTTTCAAGTCCTTTGTTTGCACAATTGTATGTTTGTG
>NW_020224572.1:2826-96016 GCF_003070985.1 Temnothorax curvispinosus
TATGTTTAATGAAACAATTATTCGCGATATGTAAAATTGTTCAATTAAAATTTGCTAATTATGTTCGCAATTTTAAACTCGTGTTTTGCCGGTGAAGCTTTCTAATATCACACACAGTTAACACACTTTACTCTATATCACTGATGTAAATTTGTTGTCAAATAGAGATATATGTGATTTTCCTAGCTGTCTAAATCATGGACTATCCCACGCAGTAAATTATTGTTCTTCTAAAAATCATATTATACACCCTCTTAAATAATTAATTTCAATAACGTATTACATGCTGTATAATATATATATTTATACATGTACAAATGAATATATATAAATAGACACATTCATGTATTTATTTGGATGTTATAACTTGAAAATAACACTTTTCATGTAATTTATTAACTAATGCTTTAAATGTTTCGAAATAAAATGCTTTATATAACAGTGTCTCTTCACATATCCTTTAACTCATTATTATTATTAAAGATTATACTAAAGATCATACTAAAAATAACGTAATTTAAATACGCTAGTATTATATCTAAGGAGAAAATTGTTCGTAGTGTATTAAAGTGGCAAAAGTTCAATTAGAAATTACTTATGTTCACATTAAACTCGTGTTTTATTAGCTGAGCCTTTTGATACCTTATATATTATTATCTACTAGCGTTCTATAGCATTGCATATATACATGCCAAATCTGTAGGTTTACTTTCGGCAAAATTTATAACAGACGCTTTGCATAATCTGCTCTCGAAAGACGCGTACGTGGCTCTGCCTATGAGATTCATATTAATATTGTATCTAATTATTATTCATGTTCTAATTTTATTTAATGTTTTATGAACCACTTTACAAAAGAAATGTCAACCTGTCAGACATAATTCTAATAATACGAATATTTAGATTTGATTTTATCACTTTATCAGAAATGTAAATGTCAATAATGGCAATCGATATATGTCAGATTTTATTTGAATAATGACATTTAATCGCTCATTCTATATTTGTATAAACTTTTATATACTTTCATCAAATAGAACTCCTTACACTTTCAATTATTTTTTTAATTTATGGTAAGAGTAATTAGATGCATTAATCAGTATATATTTTGTATACAGCGTGTAGTGCAATACATAATAATCAACAAAAAAAATATCGCCGTACTTTTAAGTACGGACTATACCATAAAATTAACTAGAAGATGGAAGAATATACATACATATTGACTATGTCGTGTAATGAACTGAGAAATTATTATGTTATCTGATTAATTATATCTACATTTATTGATTAACCCGCTACTTATTAAATAAACTTTCAAAATAACATTCCTTTAAAAAAGAATTCGATTATTATAACGACAATCAGTATAGATATATAAACTACATTTTTACACGTATGTATGTGCATACTTCACGATCAATTAAGTTTAGTAACGTATCTGGTAGTTATAATACAATCATAACTTCTTAAATCGCATGCTCGTTTATACTCGAAGAGATTATTTTATCTCCATTTAAAAAAATCTTGAAATCTTGATTGTCAAAGAAATACAGCAGATATATTTTTCATAATTTTTTCTTAAATTGACAATATGCAATATATCATGACAACTCGCTTAGTATAATTTGCACGGTTTTTTAAAACCGAACTTATAAATTGGTAATAATAATTATAATAAAACCGGATTTAACTAGCATTTATACGACGTATAATCTTACGTCAGTTAGTTATAATTATAGAGTGGATGTTATTAAACCCGATTTATAATGTGTAAACGTAGCCTACGTTGGATAGACATAGATATTTGCCGACTGAATTAACCGCCGATTAAGTTAATCGGAATTTAGTCGGATGAACTTTAGGTATAATAATAAGTACATTACCTATAAGATCGGATCGTGCAAACATCGCCCTGATGAGGCTGCGATTCACTTGACGCTGTAAATGTTTTGAAGCGGTTCTTCTTCTCCTTCTTTCATTGAAAGAAAGAAGAAGAGGAATGCTTCTCCGTAGCTTACCGTATAGCCATTAGCCAAGTATGCGCGTTTGTCCAAACACGGCGAATCCGTTGGAAATCGGCCTTTCGCGGCGACGCGAGAGGACGTATGACGTATCGCCGTCGATATCGCGGAGTCGGAGTAGGGAAAACGCCGTACGTCCTTCGTCCGAGCTGGTACGGCGCATCACCCGTGATCACACCCGCGGCCATTTGTCGAAGAGAAAAAAAATCTAACCTAACAAGCGAAAGATGTGCGTGTGTCATCGGGGGTGTTGCTCTGGCCCGCGTGCGACAACAACGAATTGTGCGATCGTCATTCCCGACGACGCGTAAGTCATAAGTGCACGGACGTCGGACGTCACTCGGCCTGTCACTCTCTCTCTCGTGCGCGCGCGCGCGCGTGCGAAATCGGGTTGACGTTGACGGACACGCGCGACCCAGGAAGGCAGGCAGTGGAGGGCACCGCGAGAGCGAGGCGAACGCAACGAGACAGATTTGTTTTTCCCACACGCGTGATTCGATGGGTGCGCGACGATAACGGCGAGACATTCTCGCGGACGGCGTTTCCCCGCCGTGACGTTTTCACGCGGAGACGCGGACGGTCGCCTCGGTTTCACCTTGAGCTCCATTTCCCATGATATCATCGCGAAACCACGCTCGCACACTCGCGTTATGCAATATCCGAGACACGTCGTTTCACGCTCCGCTCCGAATTGAGATCTCTGTTTACTCCCATCAGGTGAAGCGACGCTTTTTCTCTCTTTCTCCGCGCTCTCTCTTCTCCCTTTCTCACACGTACACACCTGCACGCGCGATCCTCGTGGACTCGGAGAGACGGAGCATATGCGCTCAAGAAAGTCCTGTGGCTGAGGTTCATCGTGAAGTAGGTGTACGCCTACGTCCCGCCCCCCTGATTTTTATTAATGCGCAGGATAACCGATTAACAGGATTGTACGCAAGTAACTATGCAGACAACATCACCTCAATTAGATTCTGAAAATAATGCATCGCTCTGTACCATTGTCTTTCCACGTTGAAGGTACATCCAATAATGTCATCGATCAACAGTGTCGATTCTCACGGGACATTACAGTGGGACATGATGGAATTGGCCCGTCATTTGCGGCAGGAAAGGCTGTTTGTCAATTCGGAACAGCAGAACTTGCAGACTCTTAACGAACGGGTAAGTGATATTCATCGTTAAGGATTCCACGTAATATACTGTGGACTGTAATACTTTATATAAAGAAAAAGATAACAGAGATTTGTACGTGTTAATTTAGCAGGAATGTATATTATTATAATGTACAATCGTATATTAATAAGATTCTTTTCTGTTTAGGTCTTATATATCTCGTCGCAGTTAGCGCAGCAAGCATGGATAACCGCTCAACAGAGAGTCAATCTGAATCGCTTGATAGTGGCGAGGCCGGATTGCACTCCAGCGTCGTGTTGCCTGAGAGCAAACGCGTTGGAAAATTCACATTTCATCGATGCGTACAAGTATCTGCGCTACCAGGCGTGCTTGTCCTACGGAGAATTTCTGGGCGCATTGCGAAAGTCACCGAAACTCCTAGCCTCGTGCTTGGTGGAGGGGGACAGAGTGATTCCGGAATCGATGCAGACGATTGTGCAGTGCTTGGCCGCCGGATTGTACGGCAGCTGCATATTGCCGGAAGACAAGAGTTTGGTCCTCCAGCTGCTGAGGCATCTCATGTTACTGCAGATAATTCCGTCTGACAACCCGCGAAGATTGCTCAGGCACGGCACGTGCGCGTTTTCCAAATTTTACTCAATCTTTCACGAAAGCCTGTTCTCCGCGAAGCTCTTCTTAACGGCAGCCTTGCACAGCCCTATAGTGCAGTTACTTATGGAAGATGAAATGTTCCTGGACATCGATCCGGATAAAGCGCCTATTAGATTTCCACCTGCGGAGAGATTGAAGAAATTCGGGAAAGAAGGCACGGCCGAGTATCAAGCCAAGTTACAGCGTTACAGACTCTGGACGGTTAATTCCTTGTATCGTATCACGCAGAGATTTATCGTCAACATTCGCGATACAATACACTGCTTTCCTACGAGTGTTTGCTGGCTTGTGAGACAAATGGCAGGGCTTCTTAGTAAGAACGGAAATGTAGATCCAAAAGAGGTGCACGCCATGTGCACGGATCTTGTATTCACGTACTTCATTTGTCCCGCTATAGTTAATCCCGAGCCTTATGGTATTACCGATGCACCGATAAGTTACGTCGCGAGGTTTAATCTAATGCAAGTTGGACAAATTTTACAAATGCTTTCGCTACAAAAGTATCAAAGTATCGATAACAAAGTTATTGATCTTTACAAGAAGTTCGAGAAGGATTCGGTGTCTTCCATAATAGACTCGATGTTGGATGGGGCGACAGAAGAGCTGGAAGAGGAACCAACGATTATTGACAATAATAAATTTCAAGGCCTGTCACGATCCGCAGCACTGTTTACGGAAAGTGAACTGAACTCTTTAATTACGTTTTTGAACACGATCGCTGGTGATAACAATGGAGAAACGATATCGCATAGCTCATTTGATAGAAAACAATTAGCGGAAATGCTGTCGCAATTACCTTCGGGTTCACTGCATAATAATAAATTAAGTAACGAATACTTGGATACACCCAGCAAACGAGGTGTTGCTGCAGGAAAAGGTATATTAACATGAATAGTGCAATAATGATTATGTGTGTATATGTGTCTCAATTATCAACAGTGTAATGTTAAAATATTTTATAATAGGAAAAGGACGTGGTATAAGGATGACTACATTCTCACCAAATGTAACAAACGAAAGTGCGGAGGAAATTAATGGCACCGCTGCCCCTGAAGAGGAGACTTTGGATAAAAATTCTCAAGACGTGCTAGTCATACCTTTTGGTCCAACAATTGGGGAATCTGTAGGGCTACTCAGTGAACAGAAGGTATAGATATACATGTATTAGTATAATAGATTTATTATATGCTGTGTATTTATTTTTTATGTATTAAATAAGAAGCTATGGTTTTACATATATAGCTTGTACAAAATTAAATATTAGTTTCACAAAAAATGTATTTATTTTATAAATTAGTTTTATACAATAACTTTATAGAAAATTATAATGTTAATAATTGTTTTTTCATGCCTATAGCAGAATCCCAAGGAAGAAGAGTACTAGATTTAAAACTAATAATTAAAACTATCATCAAGTAAAACTTTGTGTTTCATTATTTATAGGTTTTATGCATGGAGCTTCAAAGTGGTATGGAGAATGGACCTGTTACTTTGAATCTCCCTGATGACGCCTCTACTGAACATCCTAGACAAGAGAATAGCAATGTCGAACGCATCGAAACGCAAGAGAAGAGGACTAGATTCTCGCTGTCACATGATGAAGGTATATCAGTTACTGATAATGAGTTCGATACTGATTGCTTTTATAACATTCATGCTTTTTAGCACAGCTAACTAAAATTTACATTTACATATTCATTAAATTTGTCTATATGTTCTGTAATTTTTTATGATTTTATTTTTAGTTAATTTTTTATCTTTTACATATTTTTTTATGTCATTTGAAATTAATATCAAAGATATTAACATTAAAGAATGTATTGCTTGGCTTTCATAACACATCTACATTAAAAATAATTAGTATTGTTCGAAGGATCGATTGGCAATACGTCCGATAACTTGGAAGCTGTATCAGAAGCCGCTTCCAATCACAGTGTCGCTTCTTCTCTAGAATTAGAGACAGAAGATCAAAACGATAATCTCTCAGACATGGTGTCTGCTAATGTATCGGGTAGAGGAACTCCTAATATATCAGGTACATTAATTTTATTAAATTATTTTTTTATACGTAACACATCGATGATAATAATTTATAAATTATTTAATTTCCTATATAATCGCCAGGTCGAGATACACCGTCGTCTCAAATTACTGAAGGAGACGATGGACGAGCTGCGGGTGAAGTAAGGCAACTGGATTTGCCGCCGCCTAATATCCCAACTAAACAAAGTCGATCCGAAATTGATGACAAATTTTGTAAATTTGAGATTAAGAAACTTATTGAAGGTAAATACATATATCTCTAAATAATACACTTAAAACGAACAATATTTATTTACTGACAAAATTGATAACATTTATTTTTGCTAATTGTACATATTGGTACTTTTTAGGAGACGAGACTGTTTCTATGGTATCCGATACTTGGTCTACGGATGTGTTGGCCTCAGATAGCGAAATAGTTGAACAACAGGATCGAATATTGCTTGCTGTTCCTACTGAACAGGTTGCATCTGTGTTGCCTGCCGAACCTACGCTAACCATGTTAGACATTAGTGAAACCGCCTCTGAAGCTTGGAGCACAGATGTATTAGCTAGCGATTCGGAAAGATTAACTGAAGTAGATACCGATGACACTGCTAGTGTTGCCAGGTATATTATTACATACTACATATTACATTCGTAAAATATTATTCTAATTGAAGTAAGATATCTTCATAATTACCATTGACAATATATTTTCATAGGTCTGATGATACGGCCAGATCCGAGATCGAAATAGAAAGCCGTGCTGATTCCGAGGGAAATGAAGAAACTCTTCAATCTGCAACTCCATGTAAGTATACTGCAATTAAATAATGCGATATCAGCAATATCTGATGACTTCTGATCGCAGCTATAATTATTGATATATAATTATTCTTGATTCTAGGTCCGGATGGTTCAAGCATCACTTTTCCGTCAATTTCGGGGATTCGAGAGGATTCTGGCATAGGAACTTCGATAGTTCACCAACCATCACCAACAACATCTCCATTGCCATCGTCGTCAAATGTGACAGGTCGTGGTGGAACCAAGTCCGATTACCGACGTAGTACAATGGAATATGTAGACAAAAACGCTAACAATATAAGCAATATGGACTATGATAAACCATTACGGGACGACAGGCTGGTTCACTTGATAGATAAACTTCAAATTAACAATGGTAAGCAAGTTGAACGTCAAGCACCTGCGCACAATCACATCGCTGCGGCGGCAGTCGCACCGGCGTTGCTATTAGCTAATCATATTTCTGCGCCTGTTTTGTCAGAGAAGTCCCAAAACGGTGACGTGAAAACAGAGGTTTGCATTTCTTCACTTAATCCTTCTGTCAATCTGTTGTCTTTTCCACCGAAGAACGTTATAGAACTAATGTGAATTTTGTGAATCAGGAGTTGGACAGCTGCATGGCGTCAGTCGGGGATACCGTAGGCCGATTAAGCACGGCTAGCTTAACATCCAGCAGCAGTTCCGGATCAGAACCTCGTGTGAAGAGTAACATTTCAACGTCAGATTTACCAACACCAACAGTTAATGGCATTTGTGACGTGGTAGATGGTTCGATTCCCAATTTTTCCAAGCCAAATGCATCAACGGGAGCTATTCCAAAGAGCATAAGCTTCGACATGACCGCCGAGCGTGGCGATAAGGAATTGTTGGACGACGATCAAAAAAACAAACGCGGTTTCTTTGGTAAATTAAAATTGTCATTGAGAAATCGTAGAGGTAAAGCAATCCGCGTGACGGACGACAGATGTTTCGATCGAGAAGCTGGTGGCGACGGCGTCGATGTGTGCAGGCACAGATTACGCAGGATTATGTCGGAAGATGTAACATCATCCGGTAATGTCGCGGGCGGTAAGATATTAATAAATAACTATTAACAATTATCGTATATTATTTTGTTACGACATAAACGGTTTCTGTTTTAATAGTTTTGTAGAATCGAATCGAAGATAAATCGGAAAATAATGTTAAAAAAAAGATGAAAAGTTTTCCTGCAAGTTTTAGACAGTAATAAATTGTTCTTTTGATTAATTTCAGATACTACCGATGATATATTAGCGAAATACAGAAGAAAGCCAAGCGCAGCTAGCGATACAGCCTCGGTCGAAAGCAATCAGTCCCGTACAAAAGAGGTGGAAGACGAAAGACTTTCAATCGATCCGAATAATGTAGAACTCTCTTATGCTTTTGCGGATGCTAAAAGAAAATTACGTATGGTACTTAGCACTGCTGACCTTCAACACATTCCATGGAATACTTCAGAGGTATTTATTGTATTATTTTTCAATCATGGCGTACAAAACAAAGTGTGATTTTTTAATGGATTACTTAATGTTCAAATATTCACATATAAAATTTTATTACAGAGACATTGTTGGTCGCAGAAAGAAAACGAACTGGTTGCGTTTTTGCAACTACAATTGGCAGAAGCTATAAACCTGCAGGATAGGGCATTAATAGCTCATCTTCATGAAACTTTACGTTGCGTGCGTCTATTTAATGACGATGGATGTAGAAAGCTCTTCAAATCACTTCGAGAGGACTATCAAAAGCGATCTCCTTATATCGCATATTTAATCAGATGTCGTCAGGGATTGCTGTCGACATTAGCTCACTTAGATAGGTACTGTTTATATATAAATATCATCTTTGTACGTAATGTATAAGTCAATGTAAGATGTAACCGCTTAATAATAATATTTTTCAGATTATGCGTGCGAGTTAAGTGCGATCGGGATGCTATCAATAATCATCTTGTATCCGTTTGTGTGAGGGTATTTTTGGAAAAAAAGGAGGCTTTTCTCCTGCGTTTCTGCGAAGAGTTTAAAAAGCTTACGCTAGCTGACGAGAAGCAAGATCTCGTGGATAATTTTCTAGGGAAGGTCCACGCGGAAATGGACAACGATCCGATCTGGCAATGTACATGAATATAATTATTTATCTCGCAATTGATCTTAGCGGAGTGATCAGAGACGTCTGAACTTACTTCTTACTTTCAGCGGCGAGCGCCAACCAGTTAGATTTGGCGAGAGTCGTGGTGGAAAGAACCGTCATGGCACGGGTATACCACAATGCGCTCTATCCAAATGGAGATGGAGATGTATATAGGGACCAGCTTCTTCACGATCACATCAAAAAGTTGGCGAAGGTCGTAACTCCAAATCACAAGGACCTACGCATTCCAAAGGTTTATCATTACGAATGCCCCTGGCCATGGGCGCAGGCTGAATTGGCTGTGATATCGGCGTATAAGACTCCTAGGGATAAGTTGCAGTGTGTATTTCGTTGCGCGACTACCATCATGAATCTTCTCTCCATGGCGTCGGAAAGGGGCATACCTGCTGCCGACGATCTGACTCCCGTGCTGGTCTATGTCATAATCAAGGTATGCGATTGAAAAGAGAATATGTGATTTTGGCAAGAAGAGTGACTGTTAACGTATGCTTAATTTCAGACTAATCCGCCGTCGTTGTTGTCGACTGTTCAATATGTAGACAGCTTTTACGGGAATCGATTGGAGGGTGAGGAACAATATTGGTGGACGCAGTTCTGCGCCGCGATCGAGTTTATTAAGACAATGGATTAACAGTTTCTCAGGAGTATCACGATAAATAAGATTAGATTCGATGCTGGTGATAATGTAGAAATGTATCATAATCATAATTTGACGATTTCATAAAGAAGAAGACCAATATCTTGTGTAAAGCTAGCTGAACAGTTTTATGCTTCCAGTATCTTGATTAAAATTCTTAAATAGCCTCTTAAATAGTCTAACTGTTAGTTCTTTCGCACGTTATTATGTAACATTAGCAAAGACTGAATCAGATTATACGTAAAGTATGGCTTTATCTTTATTTGTAACTCTATTGTACAATTTCACAGGACATCGAAAAAAAAAAGAAACGTTTAGATATTCTATAATTTATGTGTAAACAATACAGAACTTATAGAGAATTGATAACCATTTAGCAGGATAAACTGTGTTGGCGTACTCTTTCTACATGCGCACCTTTCCCAAGAGCCGAGACTCGAGCCAGATCCGTGAAATATATCGCCACTTTCGTAGAGCTTTTGTACAGGTTTACTCTAGGATTATGTATCAGGAATATCGCGAGAGAAAGAAAGACTTCGGAGATTTATCCGAATCGATCGACATAAAGAGAGAATATAGTAAAGAAGCTAGCTTTCGAGAATTTGAACGCATAATACTTGTTAATACTATGAGCGAACTAGTTTACGTCACTCTGTCAAGCTTTAATAATCTATCATTACTAATAATATATCGATATCAGTAGTTTAATAATTATTATAAATTTAAAAGCGCTCAATTTAAAAGCAGGGCAATCCTAATAAATGATTGTAAAAAAAAAAGGTAGAACGTAATGGACAATCCGGTTAGAAGCGTAAGGGAAGTTACAATTAAAGCGCTCTCTTTCGAGGGGGGGGGCGAGATTTCCGAGGGGAATCGATTGAGACGCACTTTGAACGAGTATAATATCAACACTTTAATGTAGCAATTTAACCGATACACAAGAGTGATTCGTTCTTATTTATAATAAACAACTAGTAATAATTGTCACTTACAATAAATATGTATAAGACGTAAAGCAAATAAAAATTTTGTAACACCTCACGATCACATATACACAACATTATAATAATGTCTTACCGGTGTTCTCCGTCGTCGGGTACCGGAACGCAAGACGAAAGGGAAAGAAAGAGAGGAAAAAAAAGACACAAACGTGCGCTTTGATTTTCGTAACGTTTTCTTTTTCTTCTTTTTGTACGACGTCAGCATGTATTATCACACACGTTATATCGCATTGCGTGTCTTCGCGGAGAGAAGGAAAGCAAAAAGAGGAGGAAAGAAAAAAAAAGTAATAAATTAATCCTGAGAGTAAATTAATATTAAAATATAAACACCTGCGGGGATTGACACAGTCGCTATACAATACAAAACTTCCGCCGCCGCGCACAACTTTCGCACCGCCGTCGCGTCGCAAGCGAGATCCTTTGTTACATTCGGAATTTTGTCGTTCGCGCATATATTGATGTATCATATATTGATATTTGCTTCAAACCGACACGCCGAGATCGCACCAGCGAACGTGAGAGACGCGGCTTTCGGACGCGGCCGCGCGTGCGAAAGTTTGACAAAAATTATATTGCATATTCGCCGTGCGGGGTGACAAAAGACGCAATAGAACACGTACTTCGTACACTTAGCACCGATAGATACCATATATGAAAGTAACAATAATAAATTTCACATTGCCGTAGAAGTATACAGAGGGAATGGGAAATTAGAGGAGAGTGTTCGAAATACGTTTAGACGCCGGTAGACGATTCGGCTCGAAATCTCAGAGGGAGGAGGAAAAAGATCCTCGGAGAGAAGGGGGTCACAACAATTATTTCCGTGGCTATTAAAACGATATAGGTGGTATTGCAAGACACCGAGAAGATCGTGAGAAAACATACGCGTCGAACATGTGGATTTTTCACGCACGAGGAAGAGATTAATTCTCTATCGCAGAATGCCTACGGTTCCTTTTGCGTGTTACATCTACGAGAAAAAACATCGGGCGCTGATTTGAAATTTTCGTGTTATATTCTAATTACGGATATCTCCACAGTTAACTTTCATGTTTCAACGTTTGAACGCTTCGAATCGCGTAGCTCGCGAAGACTCGATCAATCGAACGCGAGACGGCGGCGAACGCGGGGAGTCGATGAACTTTGAAATTTAAATGTAGGAGACAATTGTAGAATATTGACAGACGAAACAGGCAATTACTTAAGACAAATCGATTTTGTAGCTCGACGAAATGAGAAATAATCTTCAGAAATTCGAATCCAGCTTTCTCGGCATAACGGAAGATACCGAGAAACTTAGCGCTGAAGCTCGATTAAATTCAACGTGTAATATTGCAGAAGAAATCGAAGTCATCATAATTAGCTCTGACAATTTATCACAAATACGAAGCGGATTTTAGATTTATTCTAAACTTCGGGCAGAAAGAGGAGATCGCGTCAGCTGATAGCTTCGCGAGCTACGCGCCTCCAACGAATGTTATCGAAATAGACATTATAGAACATGCTGGCAAGAGGGGTGCAGAGAAAAGTTTTTGTGTAAGGCATAAATCTTTTTTTTTGAAGATATCGGCGATATTAGAAATAGCGCTTATAGAATCTTTGATGCACAAGCGGATTAAACTCGCGATATCGTTGATATCCTAGGGGCGAAAAACTCTAATTTAGCCAAGAACGCTACGATGCCTTAGGCAAGAGAGCGAAATCATAGAGTATAGATAGAACAGGGAATATCGGGGGGATATAAGAACGTGATAGAGTTAAAATTTTGAGAGAAGTTACGTTTTTCTTTCGTTCGGCTTTTATCGTCCACGAAATTGTTGTACGTCGATAATAACATGAGAAACTATTTTAACGATCCGTATACTGTAACTCTTAACTTCGCAGATATATCTTAGCTTAGGAAGAAATATCACGACAAACACACGAGCAGCAAGTGTCATCGATATCGCTTCAACGAACGTAACCGAATCTCCATCTCTCTTTTTTCTCGCGCTTTTATATATATATTTTCTTAAAATTCCGTTCTTCTTTTCTTGTGCATCTTTATTTTTCTCTTCACGCGTGCAACTTTTCGTGAAACGAATAAGCTATCGCGCTAACTTTCTGATAAGCAGTTCTGAGGAAAAGAAAGAGATCGCTATGGCGAGAAGAAACGATCGGAGGATCGTCTTTTCTCGGAGAAGAAAGAGGAGCTCGGCAAATTGGTTTTCGCGCTTCGACGCGCGTTTCTTTCTCCGTACATCGTATCGGGTACGAAAAAACATCAGAATGCGACGGTGCGATCAGACGGAAACGAGAAAAGTTCCCCGACGAAGCAGGGAACTGTATGCGTTCTCGGGAGAAGCGCAATTTCGCAAGGGTAATCTCGAGGCACGCGTTTCGATCAGAGACGGTGCTACGTCGTGAATATTATCACAACCGACTTTTTCTCTTTCTACAAGGTACTCGTATCGACACATGAACGAATAACGACACAGAAACGAAAGTTCCGAACGGCACAATATATATTCCTCGCGGCTGGATTTTTCCCGCTGCTCGAGCGAGAATCATGGAAATTATCCGATCTTAATTTATCATCGCATTATAAATAAAACTTCGGAAAACACGGTATCGTTCTTTTTTCATCGAGTCGCGATAAATTGCTGAACGTAGTTACGCGAGAAGGAACCATCGAAAGAAAAGGAAACATTGAAAGCGGTCTCACATTAGGGGTGCATTCGGGGAGCACGCTATTAGCACAATTATCGTCCAAAACTGTTCGAGGAGACGCTTTGTGGCGCTGTGATATACGATGATGACGTCACTGTAAAGGCAGCGTGACGTCATCACTCGCGCTATTTTCGCTATTATTTTCGAGGTGAGGCACGAAATACTATTGGCGCTTAAGCTGCGTTCGGGCAGCTTGCTATCGCTGTCGCGCTATTGGCTCTTCGAACGAAGTTCATAGCGTTTGCGTTTATAGCGTTAATAGCGTCTCCCCGAATGCACCCTAGGGCTAGCGATAAAGGGTTGGCGATACAAATTCTATATTTTAACGTCATGTCAAGAGTGAGACTCTAATTCGCGTGTAATGCGTGTAAATTCCAGAATTTAACAATCGTTAAACTCCGGGAAACCAATTAACGATTAAACAATACATTACAGTCGGTACGGACGAAGCCGGACTTCGTCCCGCTTCAGCGCGTTGACACAATCGGTTCCCTCTTGCATAATTAATCCGCGATCGCCGCGAGGAACGGATCGTCGGGATTAAATATTTTATCAACATCACGAAAGACGGAGATGCCGAACGCTCGAATGAATACATAATTGAAACGTCCATTTGTACGCAAGAATCAGCCTGAGAACGTGAAAATTAAAGAGACGTTAAAATCAAGAGACGTCCTCGTCTTTCAGGCACCATTTAAACGGTCTCGTTATGAAACGTCTAAAGACGCCTACCCGGCGTTCTATTTTCAACTGATCACGTTGATCGAGGTACAAAAATTCTAGATGATTAATTGACAAATCCATCTATTAACTGTAATAAATAAATATCATTGAGATATATCCTCCTTTCTTTTTCAAGAATCTCTCAAGCGCTTTCAGATGTCTTTAGATGTCTTTTGGATTTTCGCGTCGTTCGAATGTATAGGCGGAAGTATGTATATATAAAATTTGTGAATGTAAAGATTTGGATTGGCGGCAGAGAAACGAGCAAACGTGCGAATTTCATCTCGATTTACTTTTTATAATGCATTATGTGGGCATCATTAAACACTCATTGGTTGAAATTAAAGTAGCGAATTTTATCAAATTATTTGCAAGTCGATTTTGCGATAAAAGAAGACAGATTAGTTGCCTCTTTCGTATCTTGCGCTATCTACACCCACGTGGTTCGTCGATAAATACTTATTCTACATCTCCTCAGACAATGCAACGTCGATCGGAATAGTTTACGCTATAATATCGAAATGACAAGTGAATTTTGCGAATGTAATTCGCGCGATTTATTATTTTACAGCGAGTAGTGAAATCGTGTTATACAAAGCTAGACGTATTAACGATGATTTATAATATATTTAAACTCTAGAATGAGAAAATGTGTTCGCACTTTTGATTTTTTTACTAGCAGTAAACACTGCAATCCCATGCACATATGTAAATATTCTTATCGACGTTACATCGTGTAAGAGTATTGTAAGGACGCAAAAGTATTATAATATTAGTTACGCTTAAGAAGAATAATCACGGCTTTTCACATTTACATTTTTATCAAGAAGTTAACTAAATTAAATCAGAACAATAAAAAACGTGCAACTTGTATGTTTCTCTGATGATGATAATTTTAAATACAAAAAAAAGGAAATTTTAATATATCGGATAAAATTTCAGTAAAACAGACGCGTGCCAAATTGTCACAAGGACGAGATTTTTAAGCCAGCAAAAAAATAACGAAATCGTCATTACTTGAATAAATAATTTTCAGAGGAGGAAATCGTTAATATCCTCCCAGGTAGCAGAGTGACGTCAAATGACGTATTAAGAAGTCTTAATAACGTCTCTAACGTCAATAAAACGTCATTAAGACGTCTTTAGACGCTGCCTGGGTTACTTTGTTTGGACGACCACACGCGTTACTAATCGCGATCGCCTCGATACCGCTCGTGTTCTGACAAATCGGCACAACTCTGGTATTATACATTTTACGCTCGTCGCTACGAGAAAGGGCCATAAAGTGGATTTCGGCCAAATTTGAAAAAACCCATATCACTTTTACGACCTTCCCTTCCGAGTCGTGTGAGATTTAGTCGCGATATTTTTCCGTGTTTATTGCTTTCTTGATTCGTTTTAAGGTACAATTTAAGTGAATGACTGCCGTCAAGTTTTAACGGGACGTACTGGCAGTCCTATGCTATATGCTGTAACATGAATTTCGTTTTCAACGAACGCAACTAGCTCTTACTGTCTGTAAAATTCGAAGCTTCACTGCCGTCTTTGATATCGTGTCGCAGAATAAAATCTGTTCCGCTTATTGTTAGTGTAATCGGAAAAGTTCAAGAATAGCTTTAGAATCTTAACGTGTATAATATATTCATATGCATTAACATTAATGAGGTTATTTATTTGTTTATACAATGACTATACCGAGAGATTAGAGAGATATCATTAAATAGTCTTTATCCTTAAATATTAATGAGCACGAGGTGAATAGATGTACATCTTAGAAAGTACAATAAAGATATATTATAATAGAGACTTGTATTATATCTATGTAATGTATATATATATATATATTTATATTTATATATCTGCATCTGTATAACGCGCTTTTGCAAAACGCAATGCTGCTTTGCGTAACGACCAAACGTAATATAGTTTCAGAATTCTCTCATTACGCCGCCGTACTCTGAACATTAATCATTGCATCGCCAGACCGGGTGCCTCGTTGGGAGCGCGCAGCGCAACAAAAGTGTTTTTTTCCCCGAAGATACCGATCAAAGCACAGGTCGAAAAGTGATCGCTCTCGACAAGAGACAAGTGAAAAGGAAAGGAAGAAAGGAAGGAGACACGATGAGAGAAAGCTTCACGGAAAGAAAGAAAGGCGAATTGAAGGTAAACCCGGTAAAGATCCTCTCGACAAACGGCTGCGCTAGAAGCCGCCGGAAGTCACTCTCATCGTACGCCGGAAAAAATATATATAGAAGCGTAGAGTGCTCACGCTCGTGTTTACTCGGTAATTGATTACCTCTCCCGATCGTGCAGTAGCTTGGGCGAAATAAAGGGCTCTCGCCATAAAGCCGTGAAACGTCAGAACTCTGCTGCTGCGTGTATATTCGCGCGGGCGGAGATCGCGATCGCGGCGGTCGCACTCGTGATCCCTCTCCTATTTTATAATCAATAATACATAATTGTATGTATAATATATCTATGTATGTATAATTATCGCGATCAATCGGTCGATTGATACGTAATCGGACGACAGGGTGATAAGGCTCGCGTCACACGAGCCGTCTCTTTCTCTTCTTCTCTTTCTTCCTTTCTTCTTCTTCTCCGTAGCATTCGTTTCTCAATTTACCGGACACGCGCGTACACACAGAACAGACACATATACGCAGACTTTCTCGCTTTCTCACAAGTACGCGGGACGCACGCATTCATAAAAATAAATCTCTAAATACGGCACGGCGTGCGCGCGCGTGAAGTTTTTCCTCATCTTCATCCGTCAATCGCTCGGCGAGGTGCGAAGCCTTTCGCTGAAACCGAGGGCCAGTCGCTCTGATCGGCAAGGATGTGCTTTTTTACTTCCCTCAGCGAGATTGGAAAGAGGCAAATCTGTTAACGCTATATGCTCCGATTACGTCCGTCCTTACTGTACCTCCGTAACGACAAAGGTCACCAGAAATGATAAAATGACGGCGAGATGAAATAACAGCAATGTGAAGGACAAACTTTCCGCGATTCGATGGAATAACGGCTCTCCGTCGCCGAGATAGCGTCGCATGGTAAATCGAAGCGTCGCGACGGAGAGGACGAAAGACTAGTCGCTCCTTTTCTACATCCGCACGAATCGAAGCGGATCGAACATTTTCCTCGCAGCACCTTCGACGAGAGGGAGAGCAACGCCAATCCGTATGATGTGACAACGATCGTCGCATCACGCGGCCGTTTCTTCCCTTCTCTACTATATCAAGCTCTAGATCGGTCTCTAAGCGCGTTTAAACTAACAAAGCCGCCGTTTTCGCCGGCGCGCGATCGCGATTTCGCAGTGACCTTTGCCTAAAATCTCGCGGATCTCTAAATCACTAAGTTTTTTTTCGTTGCTAGCGCGCGGCGTGAGGTACGCCACGCGACCGTTAGTCTCCTGTGAGTCTTTTCCGTTGAATGGTCAGTCCGTTTGATGGGTGGGCCGAGAGGCGAGACACTCGGGGTCCGTGAGGGGCGGGAGATGCGATACCGTGTGTGTGTCCCCCTGAAGGGACGTGGGCATCTTCTCTGAACCGGGGGGTATCGGATACCAACGAGCGGGGGACGGGGCGACGCGCAAGGACGACGACGGCCACGGCCGAAGAGCGAGACCGTTACGAGCCTCTCGTACGCTGAGATCGGTAGTCCGAGGATGCGTCGATGCCGCGATACGATCTGCTATGTACACAAAGATCCGCTGTGACGCGCGACGTTTCGATCCGCACGCTCTCGCTGTCTGAAAAAGTAAGATAAAGATAGGGAGAGATAGAGAGAGGGTGACGGAACGTCGTCGCTCGTCGAAGCTCTCGTTTCGCCCTGTACGCGCGTACCATCAAAAAAATCACACGGGTATTACGAACACAGAGAGAGTATTTTAGAATTTCGCTAATCGTCTCGCGTCACCTCGAACGGTCGGGTCTCGACCGAGCCACACAGTCTGCCGAGATGCGTCAGCGGCATCGACGCAACGTCCTCTCTTCCTCGCATGGACGCGGCGCGCGCGCGCGCGCGCTTGACGTTTCTTAATACGACCCGAAAAGGCGTAACAAGCTTCTCGCTAAACCGATCCGTCAATGAAACGGAGCGACTGGACTAGTCTTGTCGACTAGCTTGCGGTATGCGCAAGCGCCATGGGCCCAGTGACCCTGGGACCTCTCGGGTACCGGCCCAATTTATAGAAGCCCTTACACGTGTTCGCGCATAAGCCCACGCGAACGTAGAAGTATTTGCGAGAAACCGCCAAGATGATATCTTCGGACAACGGGCAACACAGTTTCTAGTTTTGACAGTAAATTGTTAAAAACTAAGAGCTATCGTTAATCATGTTCCGCCGTTAATCATAAAATAACTTTCTATTTTTCTCTCTCTATTGATATTCAAATTCCTATTGCTTTCTGAGCCAAGTATAATCTATTATAAAAAAACCCGCATAATCAAAACATATACAACTGGTCATTCATCATATTTCTAGTCCTCAAATGAAGAATGCTAGCGGGACGAAATTATTTCCGTAACTTATTTCGAGACTTTGATAAATAAATCGTTCCTATTCGCATCCTACGGTTACAAGTTTCTAATAGATATAATTATATTAAAACGACCGAATGTGCGAAGATAATGTTTCGGTAGCTTCCTCGACAGACCCAACCAGGCTCGGACAACTTTCTACGATCGCGTCGCTTCTGCTTGGGATACTAATTGGGCCGGGCACCGATTCGAGTATGCAGATGGCATATTGATATTTGTCTGTACTGGCCCAGGGCCTCACTGAGCTTGTGCACTAGGATCGCACTGCAACAGTCGCACGATAGACGGGTCGCTCTTCGCACCCTCAATAAACTCGTCAAGCGATAGCTTGCCGTCCTTGTTCTTATCCATCTGTCGAAATATCTTATCAGTTCGTTTCTCCGGCGTCGACTCGTCTTCCGGCATTTTCATCACGGAGCCCACCATCTTGTAGATCGCCTAAAAACAGTGTTATAATGAAGTAAAATAGAGTTTATTATTTATTACACACGTCATGAAGCATCGGCTTCCGGGAAAGGGATAACAAAACTTGAAACAATAATAAAAGAAATCATAACATTACACGCTAATTAATTGACGTATAAAAGATAATATGTAGTACTATAATGGACCAAAAATTAAAAAATTAGTGTTATTATATTGAAAAAAAAAATCTATTGTAAAATAAATAATATTCTATACACAAACATCGCGCCATTTTTCGATTGCATATTACAGAAAAAAAGAAGTGTCAAATCAAAACTTATATACTCAAATTATGTTCATTGTTTCGTATATACGCAACAGTCTATAATCTTTTTATAAGAATTTCAACTTTTTCTTTAGTTGAATTATATAATAATCTTTGAATTATATAATAATCTCATTTTTCAAGATTTTCACGTTGAAATTAAAGATATTTTCAAATCAGGAATATTCTTTTTTTCTGCAGTGTATATAATAAATGCAAGAGTCAATTTTTCCGTAACAGAAATTAAATAAGGATTTTCTTAAATCTGGGGCAGTGCAATTTAATGAAAAACATTTTAGGTATCATAATTCAGAGAGAACATTGACATTTCTGAAATCACCTTCTTCATTGAAAGCCATAAAATATTAGTATTGCGGAAGCGGAGGCTGGAAATTCTTAAATCAACGGAGATACATTTAATAACATGGAAGCAGTGATACGGTCGACTATGCATTAAGCTCAGAGTAAATTTATTGCGCCGTGAATTGCCGAACTATATTTTGGCCCCCACGTCCCTCGTCCTCGCGAGGATCCGCGAGTCAGATTTTACAGCTTGGCACGTACCGTCACGATTTCCAGCATTTCTTGCCGCGAGATGTAACCGTTGCCATCCAGGTCGTACATGCTGAAGGCCCACTTTAACTTCTGCTCCAACTTGCCGCGGGACGTTACGCTGAGAGCGCAGAGAAATTCCCGAAAATCGATCGTGCCGTCGCCGTTCGCGTCGAACGTCCTGAATACGTGTTCCGCGAACTACGGGGAAGTCGTATGATAAATTTTTGAGGAACGTAAATAATTCCGGGGCGCGGGGCCAGAGCACGCGATATGTTAATAAATTTATCGATTACACTCGCGCGTCTCTGTACCCTTAATCCGGGATTTTTCCACTTACCTTCGACGCGTCGCCGTAAGGGAAGAAATTCCCGTATATCTTCTTGAACTCCTCCACGCTGAGGTGCCCGCTGGGGCAATCCTTTAAAAATCCTTTGTACCACTCCTGGATCTCCGCATCTTGAAAAGGAAAGAGGCAAGTAAAATATTACTTACACCCGGCTGCGCTAACGTTACTCACACGTCTCCAGACATAAATCCGCGAGCTAAATATTCATTGATATAACGTCGAGCTTAATATGCGTTGGCGAATATCTGTATATATGTATTAACCTTCCGACGCGCTTCGAGCAGAAATATACTGCTGCATCTGTGTAAACTGCATCTATTGCATCTTCATTGTAATCCTCAAGTTCATTAAAGCTTTCATTATAGAGACTCAATTTATCCCTTCATTAGAAACTTGATTATTCCATGTCGTTACGCGTACAATATATGTATGGTACATAGTATATAGCATAAATACTGAATGGCACGTCAGAAGGTTTCAGGGTATTAATTATTCGTAGAAAGCAGCGCGCACCTGTGAATTCAGTATTCTGTTTGAGGTCCTCCAGCACCTCCGGCTTCAACTTGCTGTTTTGCTTCCCCATGGCTGCTCCTCCAAGTCCCTTCCAGAGTCCCCGATTTTCCGATGAATCCCGGAACCCAATTAGCAGATAATTAAAGCTCTAACTAGTCTACTATTCTAATAGTGCCGTTAAGCACAACACGCTTCGCGGCTGGTATTCCCCACCAGACACGCCTGAAAGAAGAAGAGAGACGTTCGGTAACTTTCAGGGTGCTTTTCCCGCGATTAAGCCTGGCTTAACGGCGAAGAGCGGAAGCCGGCGGATGTTCGATAGGTCATACCCGTTTCTCCCGCTCGATTGCTTCGATCGCGAGGGGGTAGTATTACCTCGCCGGGCCGCACTCGAGATCAATCGTATATTCGCTGCAATTAACGTGCAAGACAAACGAATAAAAAACGCGTCCGGGCAAGATACTTTTCCCTCTGAACAATCGCAAATTCTATAAGCGACTGAATGTCAAAGGCTACGCAGATACTAAAACCGACGGACGACGACGAGTAAAAAAGATTTCCGCGTAAATCAGCCGCGCATGCCGTTGAGGTCCTTTGAGCTTTATTAACGTTCAACCTTTGCGATCAGCACCGTTAAATATTATAGTCACGTTAAAAAAAAAAAAACAATTAACGTTCCGCGTCGAACTTATTCGAGAGAAAGATACAATTCCGGCAACCATCGTTCATCCGATTCAATCGATTGAACGAATCACTATCGGAAGCAAATCTTTAATCGTATTAGGAGGGGTTTTACGTATCTATGTCGATTTTACGTCGGTTTTACATCGGTTTTACGTTCTATCTCGACGGAAATGCAACATGTAGAAACGAAGGGAGTGACGTTTTTGGAAATACGACAATAAGGACGGAAGGAATTAGGATAGAGTGGGTATTCTTTCTTCATGCACGCATTCGCAATCATACGCATTCACGCAACTGCAACAGAAGAAAATTTCAAGATTAGTAGAGCAGCAATAATAATAATAATACATTTGGAGCGTAGTGTGTGCTTTATTATAATAATATTAGTAATGAGACGATAATATGCGGGCTCTCGCGGTCCCTCGCCGCGCGCAACTCGCATACAAAATACGAGTTTGCCTCGATATATACATATATCGAAGTTGTATTTTATATATATATGTATATGTACATATACATATATATATATGTCGCTTAAACGGAATTAATTATACCACAATATAATAATTGTAATACGTAAGTACTAGATCTTATGGTAGATAATTAAATCCTATACTGAATTGTGTCCGTCTTTGGCGCACGTATGCGTGTACGAGCGATGGATTCGCTCGAGGGAGCGAAGGTGTATCATCGTGCAGCGATGCAATCTCGCACGGTCGCTCATTCGTTACGTACAGATAACCGACGACGGCAGGCAGCATCCCTCCGTCGTCCCGAACGACGGCGTCTCGGGAGACGGAGAGATTCCTCGGGAGCTCCGAGTCTCTCCCCCGAGGCGTTTTCGGCGAGTTGTATCCCGCGGTGAAACGCGATGCTATACGCGCGTTTCCCCGACGAGATGACGCACGGCGACACACACGTTCACGTGAACGATAATATTTGCGTACGATCTCCCGAGCGCGTGCTTTAGATCGCGGCCCGACCCGTTCGTTCTTAACACACGTGAATGACGCGTGTGAAACAACGCCGCCGTCTTCGTCGCCGATCGGAATCGGAATCGATTGATATATGCGAGGACGATCGTCGCGATTTTTTAATTATGTCCATCCCGGGGGATCGCTGTTGCTTCGTCAGCGGCTGCGTCAGCAGCGCGGATCCGTCTCGTGAGACTCGAGAAATCGGCCGGGTGACAGAAGTCGACGGTAAATTATACGATCTTTCAGGACAGCGACGACCCTCGCGAAATTTCTCCGCGATTCGTGTCGACCTGCCGACGGAGAAGTCGTTACATTTTCAGAGACAAGACCCCGTCGCGCTTTTTATCGCGAAACTTTTTCACGGGAGACTGCTTGCCACGCGGCTCCGACGTGAAAGCTGGTGACAAGCATCTGCGAGCTTCGCCGATGCGAGTTCGGCAGATGAAATTTTGTTTGACGCAGCCACCCATCGAACACGCTAACAGCTAAAAGCCCGTTTTCCTGTCACCATTGTGCTCGCGACGAGAATGCATCAGAGAGAATTGACGCTTTAGCGTTTCCCGTCGATTCCGTGTCGCGTGTCACGCGAACTTATTAAAATACAAAATTACAGTTACAAGGAGTTAACACATTCGTCTGATCGTCTGACCGATCTGCCAGATTTATAAAATAAACTACGGCGTACAGTTTTCCTGTCCTCTTTTCTTTGAACTATAATAATTATATCGCAGTATCGGTTTTATCGCATCGAAATAATTACACTGATTTAACGGCGATACATACATTTATTAACCCTTTCGGAGTCGACCTTCGTCCGGAAATGATGTTTTACATTTTGAATAAAAAAAGAGGATTAGTCGCAAAAGAAATATTTAACAAAAAGGAATAATTTCGGAAAACTAATCCTATAATTTATGATAATTATATACATAAAAAAAAAAATAATTTCAGAAAGATTATGAGTTTATGTTACAAATACACTACTGTGAACTGCAATGAGAATCACGCATGCAATATCGCGAGCGAATACAAGGCCAAAAGGGTCAACGTACAGAGAAGTCATGTTGCGTACTAAGTGATTATCGACGTCGTTGTAATCGTCTAGAAAAAGAGGCGTATGAATGCGATTTAAGCAAATCGAATAAAGTGATCTTGAAAGTCGCGCAGTCGTTGATTGCTAAGTCCCGCGGAATTTGCGCGAATACACTCGATACACCCAAGTACATAACACGCTAATTATAACTATACGAAACATTACGTCGCACACGCTACGGAAATCTCGCAATCAGTGGATGCACTAATTACGCGTTCGCTTTATAATCACAAACCAGCTGGTTTTAACTTAGCCGCTCAAAACGATCCGCGTATCGTGTCGCTTTGTTATAAAAAGAGAAAAGAGCCTCAGAGCTCGGCATAATTCGAATCGGCGAACGTAATAGCGTAATGGTAGGTCAGAATCGGATAAAAGTTTTAACAAGGTAGATAATGACAAAAGTATCGCAGTTCTCTTTTTCTTCATCCACGACCAGTGCGCCACATCTGGCGGAGATTTTAATTTTAGATATAATTCACAGCTAAGATATTAATTGTATGATCATTATCAGAATGTAATTCTTTTAGGTATACGAGGTTTGTTCGAAAAGTTTCTTGATACATGGATGCCGTGATTTTCCATGTAATTTTGAACTTAGCGGACAGTTTCGTCCTTTATAAGATTGACATAAAAATTTCAAGTCGATCCGTCAAGTTGTTGTGTTTGATATTTCTAGAAAATGGAAACAACTGAAATTCGAGCAGTAATCAAATTCTCACGAACTAGGTTTTGAATCGCTGCCTTATTCACGAGACCAGATTTGGTCTCGTGCGACTTCCATCTATTTCTAAATATGACTCGGAGGTAAACGTTTTACATCAAAGAGGTGATCCAGATTATGGTGATCCAGAGATGACTATTTTAAGGAGCTGAACAAATTAAGCTAAAATAAGTTAGCATAACCACATTAGAAAAACGTTGGACAAAATGCATTGAGTGCAAAGGGGATTATATTGTAAAATAAGTACATTCTGAATTCAAAAATATGATGTTTCCATTACATTAAAAACTTCTCGGACAACCCTATTTCTCTTCTGCAACTTAAATTCTTTAAATTGTCAAGAGCCTCTACATGCCACAAATATCGCTATTCTGGTCTTCCAGATCCAATCATCGCGCAACCCGAAAGTATTCGAAAGTATTCGGAAGGAAATTGTAAAATGCGCAGCAAAATAATTAACTTATATTATTACCGTTGAATATTTAATAAACTAAAATTCTCTCGTTTACCATTTAACGTAACTTTTAACGGAATTTATATGGTAGATTGAAAATGCAAAACTGCCAGGAATATTTACGAATTTTCCACGGTATCGTAGTACGTTTTGCAGCGGTTT
Organism: Temnothorax curvispinosus; assembly: GCF_003070985.1. Lineage (NCBI taxonomy): Eukaryota > Metazoa > Arthropoda > Insecta > Hymenoptera > Formicidae > Temnothorax > Temnothorax curvispinosus. Next base: position 27,487 of record NW_020224572.1, read on the forward strand.
TAATCGAGCAATATTAATGCTACTGCATTGTAATGCCTGTGTTTGAAACATACATTTTATCGATTTTTCCTGTTGCACCTTGCATTACGTTCCACTTTCGGTTTACCGCTAGTGACAGAAGGAAACTGCGCAGGATGCAATCGCGATAACGTGTATTTAACTCTGAAGCTATAATAGATTCATTATCACGAACTACCTCGCGACTTTCTGCGCAGAGAATTAAATAAAAATGTGTTCAACGCTATTCAACGAAACGCATATCACGAAAGAAACACGATCCATGTTACTTATGCATACCGTGACATTTTCTTCCCTCCCGTTGTACATTAAGTAATAAAGTAAATGCGCACCTGTTCTCTTATCTCGGCGATGAACGCCACGAGTCATAAGCTCGTTATGGCCTTCGAGCCAAATTGATACCCCCTTGAAAGATTTATGTCTCTGTTGTCTCGTATTCGGATCGGTAACGACCTTCTTCGGAAAAACGATTTTCCTTGAAATGTTGGAACGAACGTATGCAAAGTGCCGCGCCCGCGATTATCTCGCAAGGACGTTTGTAATACGCCTGAGAGTTTGGTTTTTAGATAAGCGGACTTGTCGGGTTAATTAGGAAGTAGCGTGCCCGCAAAATTCTGGACGCGTTTACCGCATTGTTTATATGTTTATCGGCATCTTGATGTAATCATCTCTAAGTGCACCAACGTTCCTGAATAACAGAGATAAAGCAAGGTAACGAATTTTTAATCTTCGGATTTCGCGAGTTCAAGCTCGACTCAAGAGAGGTGATTTTATACGCGACTGCTGCATCTTTGTACTTTTCCAAACCGATCGAACGTGTGTTGAAAGAGTCGTGATTGACAATTGGCATCAAACGATTATATTGTTAATTAATTCTACACATGGGTGGCCAAAGATAAGAGCACCAATGCGTCGGAAGTAGCACGTCATGGCAGGGTGATTGTGCAGCTATTGCGTAATCCAGATCGTAGTCGCAAATATAGATAGCCTAACTTGCTATAAGTTTATGCGCAATTTATACCCAGTTAGTGCGTGGTATAGAAATATCGACTTAGATTTATTTCTAGACCTAGTTCGAAAAATGGATATTGTTTGGCAGAAACGTACGCTGCGATCGATCGCTCAAATACAATGGTAATCCCGTGCGATTGGTTTTGATTGCTCGCGAAATTATGCAATTGGAAGGTAAGTTTGCTTAAACATGTTATCGCGCTATGATCTATGATACACGTTGCATTAAAGTACGATTTCTGCGATGCCTCGCAGTCCAGCTCTCGCATGTTGGATATAATGCGAAAATAGCAGACCGGGCGATCAATGACACTGCATGTATCCGAGAAGATAGTTGCGGTCGTTAAAGTGCGAGTAGATGGAAATATCGTGCACATCAATAGTTCCGACCGATGCAATCGACGTCATCAAATAGAGTTCCGTTTTCTCGCTAAAATCGGAAATATACATGAATATATCCCCATAATCTTCGGGATTTAATTTCTATGTCGATCTATGAAATATGTCGCATATCTTTTCCCCAAAAAATCTAGGCAATATAAGCGTCTAAAAGATATCTGGAGATAGATGTGTCTAAGAGACGCCTCAATCAACTTGAATTTTTCCTGTTACATATATAGTAATAAAAACTATATAATAGTTTATTTTTTTTTACAAGTTTGTGTTTTCTTAAGATTAGAACAGTATATACTGCTAAGATTTTTATCACGGACAGGCGGATAAAAATTTGTGTCGTTACTATATCGAGAGTCTGTTAAAGTTAAGCATAAAATTTATTTCTATTTTTACGTTCTAGGAATTTTGAAATATTCTGACGATAAGAATTTCGAGACCGAATCTAAAGCTTATTAAATTAGATAGTTAATGTGCGTCTTAGATGCGTGTCTACGTTATTGACGGTTGAGTTAACTGTTTATTCTTCTATCGAGTCCGGTAGAATGAAATAAGATTGCATCGTCAGAGGAAAAGTTTGTGCCACAATGAAAGATTTAATACTATTTAATATTTAAGAACGATATTTAAGACTGTTTAATGTCTAATGATGTAATTTATAACAAATTTCAATATCTACGAGAATTCGTTATTTATTAATTACCTCTTCAGAGATGTTACATATTTATAAAATTTGTTTTTTTTTTCTTGTTATGTCGGTGCAAAGTTACTCGAGTCATACATCTCGTCTCGTGGAACACAATTTTTTTGCCACGTGCAAAGAAGGAATATGCCAGCGTGCACAGGCGAGTTCTTTTTCTGCGCGATGCAAGAGTAACTTCAGCGAGATCATAAATACACACATAATCTAAGATTCTAGGATTTGCCTATGATAAATCTCAAGTATATTTCCTAATTCTCGTACGAGGACAAGCTTGAAGTGTTTTCGACTATCGGTCGGCGACAAGCTTACTTGACATCTTAGAACACCGGGATTTTTGTCACTTTCTGAAATTGTTTTCAAAATTACGAGTAAAAAAAAAAGTTCAGCGCAAAATTCTTCACAGTTTTATAACTATGTACTCCTTAGATAATTTAACAGACTTGAATATATAATATTTTATTCGCCTACATCGAGCGATCTGGTCCTACGTAGCGTCTACGACCTAAATAATGGAAAAATGTTCACGGAAGATCCGTTCCGGGAAAGTCATCTGTGATGTATAATACTCAAAGCGCTTACAAATCAAGGACTGTAATTAACGGCAGTACATTCCTCATGTGAATAGCTTCTTCATCAAATATATACCTCGAAGAGCATCGATCGCGGATTCGCGTCTCAGTCCTCGTGTTCCTCGTTACGACCACGTTACGACCACGTTGAAGCTAATTCTGTGCCGTTGTCGTAAAAGAGAAAAAAATTGAGTATCATTGGCGAGATTAGCGAGTATTTCCTCCGATTTCTCCCCTCGTAATCCTCGTAATCCGTACAGGATCGCACTCTAGGAACAGGCGAATCTATAATCCAAGGAAAAGGAAACGCGTGATCATGGATGCAGAGTAATTGATGCAGAGTAATTAGAGATTTCTGTGTAAAAAAAAATTTACATTTTAAACACTTTACAGTCCGAGAAAATCGAATCGCTACTGACAAATAAAATTCTATTAAACTAAACTTCATTTAAGAATTGAAAAATGTATTTTTGTAATCCATTTGGTTCCTTTAATTTTATTTCGCAAAATATCTTCTTTCGTTTATAACGCTTATAATTATTGATTTATTTTCGTTAAGAAAAAACGGTCCCTAAATTCATCAAAGTATCTGTCATTACAAAATGTGTGAGAAGTAGGATACTACATTTAATAATAATAATAATAATAATAGCATAATTTACAAAACATGAGCATGAAAACATGTTGAGGATATGTGTAACTGTACTCTATTGCTGTTATATCAATGACCCTAGTCAGAAACTCGAAGTTAGCCCCGTTTTCTTGTATCAATATTCTGTACCCTGGAGCTTTCCTCCTTGCTTAGAATACGTTTTCTCAGCGAAACGCGAAATACGATAATGCAAACTACCGTGATGCGATCCGACGATGAGTCACAACTATGTTACGCGTCTTGACTCTTGTGCCGTCTTGTGAACTGATCCGAGGATGCTTTATACAAATTGCAGACTGTCGAGCTAACTGAAACGCGTTACTTTCATTATTTCTGGTCTATGTACAGGTAATCCATTTAGCACGTATCGGTAATAGTAAGGATTGCCGCTTATTCGGACGTTTATAGTTGATAAAACTATACGCAAAACGTGTGATTAATTAATGCGCGCCGATTAATCAGAGGTGATTATTCCGCGAAATAATTAACAATTTGCGCTCATCCTCATGAAAATAATTTAGATAATAATATAATAGAGGTAAATCCAAAAAGATTAGTAACAAAATTAACAGAAAGTATATTTCTGTATTTCGGAGTTGTAATCACCAATATTATAAACTGGTTCGGATTTAAAGATAGAAAAAAAATTAAGGAGGCAGCTTTCGTAGAGTGAGTTTGAATATCTTCAACGAGTTAATTGCTTATAAGTAATCCGTGCTATAAATCAATGGATAAAGAAAGTGGAAAAAATCGCGATCCAAGTTACATATCCACATATCGTCTTATAATAAAGTGTCCTAATTAAAAACGATCACGTTTATCGGTATTATCATCCTTAGTGGACACGATTTGATTATTTGGCGATGAAGCTATACGGGTTACACTAGATATTATACATATATGTATGTATATACACGTATAAAATACTTTCCATTAACGAGACAGCGACGATAATCTTGCATGACCTATTGACTTAGCCCTTTCGAAAGTTAATTCAGCGCGAGCGTGCAAGGCTCCGAGGCAAGAGGCGTGATACCGAAACGCACGGATATCCCCTTCACGGATAAGCTCCGGACGTCACGAGACGCGGCCTCTCTCAGGATTATCGTTCAGTCCTAACGCTACATCAGATGAATATTCAATGCAATAAGAGCGACGTCAGAATAACATGGTAATTACGCTACGTTATTATGCGATAAACGCGTGCATATCCCAGATTAATCCTCCCGATATCCGACGATATAGCTAAACAGCGAGATAGCGCCGGAATTTTCGAAAGATCAACTTCTACCGTTATACGCATCGCGGCCACGTACGAGCTACGCACGATTAATTGAAAGCGTGTCTTTTAATACGCCATGCATCCTTGTGATGTTGCTTGCCTTTTCTTTTAACCATCGAAGCTGGGCACCGTAATAGGAATTGAAGGCATACTCGCAGGAACGATCTAATCCGTAGGTACTTTTTAAAACGTAGAAAAATGGAGTTTGTAGTTAGTGCACATACATAACGGCGCATCACCATAATAAGCATTAAAAAAAAATAATTTTTTTATCTTGAGGAATTGTTTTTATATGGGCGAGCACGCATGTCACTCGTCGCGTAATTAAAAAGCACACACTCGAGAGAAAGATATGTCGCACAAAGGATTTCCCTTCCAAAACAGAACTAATCTCTAACGTCGGGGTAAATCCGCAAAATCTAGTGTATATAGTTGCACTACTAGAGACAGCGGCTATTAGGAAGTTAATTGGTACAAGGCAATTTCCCCACTGGACAGCAATTAATTCTAAACCTACGTTCAATAGAGTTTAAAATTATTTGCCACAAAACCGGGTTGAGACTTTTTAATACTTTACAACAAAAATTATATATTGTATTATATATTGTAAAATTAACACAAGGACTAGCGATAATTAACGTATACTTATTTAAAAAAAAAAGATAAAGGAAAAAAGTAACTTGATGAATTTATTCATTTACATATTGCAACAAAAGTCACAGAAAATCTCGAAAAATGCACCACTATAAATTGGTAAAAAATTACAAACCACTTTGATTACTTTTATAGTTCTATAGTGTTATATTCTACTTACTTTTTGCTATTAGGATCGAGTGAAAACAATTTGGTAATAAAGCTGCTTTTCATTACTGCTTTTGAAATTAAGACGTTAAATGCCAAAGTTATGTCTTCAAATATGGTGTGGTATAGTTGTCACACAAATTAGATATTTATTTATTTGAAAATAAATGCAACAGCATTTTGAGACGTGCTTGAGATAAACGTTAGTAAGTAAAAGATAAATGTAACAAAAAGAGAGACTGGAAACCACTGATTTAAGGCGTTCGCAGGTTGTTACCTGAATAAATGATACCGTGACGTACTTAATCAGGGTGGAGGGTTAAGAGCGAGATACCTTTCTGCCGAGTAAGGCCGGGCTGCGGAAATTGCAGCGTAGAGCCAACTCATCGATATTACAAGCCAGTGAATCGAGATACGCAGTTACCGTGGCAAGGAAGGCCTCGTGCCGTTTACGATCGAGATTGATCCTTCGACAGATCAGATTCGGCATCGACGTATCGATTCGGCGCGGCGTCGCCAAATGTTTCCTGGGAGATTAAATTTATCGGTCAATGCGAAATCGCGCTTAGTTGTCACGGGGACCGGAACACCCGTTCCCCCCATCCTGTATACCAATCGAAATTCTCTAATCGTATCATTCAGCAAGACGAGATTGAATCTTCTTCTTTTCTATAAAATCCGGAACTCGAGGTATAGAATTGCGAAAAGTATATAAAATACAACAAAAGCATTCCTCGTTCGCAAACGTAAAATTAATTCCGAAGTTTTTCCTATTAAATGCACAGAATTGGAGAAAAATACATGATTGCAACATTCCATTAGAAAATTGGATGCCAATAAAACTACACAATAGGCAATAATTCCGATTCGGAGTAGTTTGGCTAACCAACTCGTAAATTATCCAAACTGCTGGGAACTTGAGATATTCGGCGAGTGATCTCGACGACTTCCATCGCCGTCGGTGAAACATCCGTCAAATGTCAAACGGCGCGGAACATTTCTGCCGACCAACGGAATCGGAAATTGCAAGCGGAGTTTACGGTCGTCCCTGGGAAATGTTAGCCGAAGGGTATTCCGGTTGTACGAGAGTTTAGTCGTGCGAAACAATACGGCAATGCTTTAATAAAGTTTGTTACTTAGATTACTAGTTTAGACGCGTTTCGCGCCGACGGAATAGAGGAAACATGCGATAAGAGATATATCGGGCAGAGTTTCGAGAGAGATCACACCACGTGTCGATGGTGGAGGGCAAGTTAAACAGAGCTGGAAGGCGTAGAAAAATATAAAATCGCATAGACTGTGATGAGAATAGTGGCTCGAATCCTCGATTAATAGTTCTCGTCCGATGTGTTCCTCGTTACGTTAAATTATCGCGTCCTCATTAATCAGAAATTGACTTTATCTTTGTCATTTCGCGGCGAGCCGTAAAGAATCGGGATCAATCAGGGTAAATGACGAATTCGACGATGATAAAAAACGGGCGTCATTTACAAGATGGTAAATCGTTATTTACCATTCGTCGAAGAACATTCTGACGTCATAGTTATCTCGATTGATCCCGTGATAATGTGCCCCGCGAAAGGTCCGCGTCGCGCGCGCGCAACGGATCTGCGAAAGCCGCGGAAATGGATCTCGATAAGGGGAGACGGAGGTGAGTCGTTAAGATATTTAAAATAGGTGCTCGATTTCAGCTCGCAATTTGCGCGGCCTATTAGCGGAAACGCCATTAAATGTGGTACGACGGAAATTGAGTTCTGGACGCGCATATTCGCGCACGATCGTTCGCGTGCGTGCATATTTATGTGCGTATTACGTTCCTATTGCGTGTACGTGCAACGGAGAGTGGTGGTTTTGCGTGAATAGTCTCGCGCACATGCACACACACACACACGCATACACACATACGGACGCATGCATACGCGCACACACGTCGAAGGGGGCGACAATCGAGACACAAATGACGGCTCCTCTAATAATGTAATGCACTTTAGGTCCGTTCTTAAGCATTATAAAATTCTCCGGTCTACGTACGTCGACTCTTTCGTAAAAGGGAACTCTTATTATGTCGATTGTCAATGCTGCACTTTCTATTCGAGAGGAGAGAGCTGCGATGTCCGTTTTTTTCCCCCGCATTATCCCCCCCTCCCAGTCTACCCGGAAATCGTGCGTGGATTTACGAACCGAGTCTCGGTTTTAGCGAGTAGCCATCAGAACGCGAAGTGCGTACCTTTATGTAAATCAACGACAGTGCGAATGCGTCTATCTTAGATCTTACACACTGGCGATTTCGCGCAAATGCACTTTGAAATGCATTCTCGAATTATTTATTTCACTTCTCTCGAGAATTTCTTTGACAATTTAATATTCCTTCAAAAATGTCTATATTTTAACAATTAACTTGAAAATCTTATCGAATCTTTTATTGAACACAGTTTCATTATTTACATGCAAAATTTTCGATAAATTTGTCTTGAGAATATTTTGCAATTTTGGGACATCAGATATTTGTAAAACAAATAACGCAGGGGAGACTGGGGCTCGTTGGCACAAGGGGCAAGTTGACAACGCGTTCCATTTATGTACTCATGGCGTCGCCAACTTGCTCCTTGTGCCAACGAGCCCCGGTCTCCCCTACCGAGAAATATAATTGTTCTAACATTCACTGAGAAAATCTCGTTTTCCGTCCCAAAAATGCGCGATCGATTCTGTCATCGCCAGTGGGCAAAACCGCTTTTATGAACTGGTACAGATCCGCTACACACATAGAATATATAATATATTAATATTATTTATAACACGTTTTATATATATATGTATTATGTATATAATATTACGTACGTTTCGAAATATCGTATTAACGAATAGAACTCTTCTCTTCTTCTTCGTTTAAAATTGACTTAATCGTGGTAGTTGCGATTGAAGCACATAGACAGTAAAATCGCGAAGCGAGAGAACCTTCTGTCTCTCACGTTCATGGAAGGAGCTGATGATATGTACCTAGCCTAATATAAATATATATGAGCGCGTATTTTTATTTATTTCGACGGCGCGGAGGCGTTCTCCGATCTGCTCCGCGATTCGATTAATTTCTCTTTCAAATCGACCAATCGCAATAAATCACGATGCGATCTCAATACGATTTCGCGTACATTAGTGCTGCGTACAAATAACACTGCTTGTCACGTTGGTTCGACTAGATCATCTGCCGTCTGCAAGATCTCCGGTCAAGTCACTCGCGACGCGAAGTTCGCGATATTCCCGCTTCTTGTTTTATAAAGCGATTTTAATTTGCATGATAACCACGGACTCCTATGTACTGGAAGTATATAGAAGTATATAGAAGTCTGTGATCATAATATGATTTATGCAGGCTGGAAAACCGCGCGCGAAATCGATCGAGTCGGCAGATGCGACGTTTCGTGGAGGACCGCGACGGAGGAGCGCGCGGAGGAGAAGATTACGAGAGAACCCGACCGCGCGCGCGCGCTTACCGAAAAACGCATCGTTCTAATAAAAACACACAATTGGTCGAATACTATTACTAGTAGACTCTAGTCTGTCACTTGATTAGAATGAGTGCACGATACGAGCGATAGATGTATCTTCTTTAACGATTTATATCACGACCAGTTTCAGACGCGACGTACCGGAAATGTGAATTATCCATCTTACACGAGACCCTTATCTACGTACCCCGCCCCGCAGGAAAGTAAGGAAAGGATGCGGTCTTCGCGTGCCTTCGCGAAACTGTCTCCGCGGTCGCGACGCGATTTTTATACGTCGGAGTGACGTGCCAGTAACGTATTGTGGTCCGCTTATCGTTGTTCTTCGTTAATGAATATACGAAAAAAAGGCGGGGCTCCTTCCTTCAGTGCAACGTTTCACGCGAGTTAAAATAGACTGTAAAGCCGATAGATTCCGGCATCAAATCCGTCTCGGTACTGCCACAATTTATCTTGGTGTTACGTTAGTACCATTGATTAAAATTGATACCATCCATTAACATAGATACGAGCCTAATTGATTGGTTCTGTCGATTAATCTTAATACGTAGTTAATTTTGGTGCTAATTTGGTGCTTTTCATTAATTTTAATACCACCATTCGCGATTGATGAATTCATCAAGTTTGGTCGCCAATTATATAAGGTCAATACCATCCGTTAATCGTACGAACGGATAACTTTCGCCGATGCTCCTAAACGGTATGATATTCTTACACCGCTGATCGACTATTCTTTTATTATCCCAAATCTCTCTTTCTCTCTTTCTCCCTCGTTAACCGCATTTATAAACTATCCATCGAATAACTACACAACGAATAGTATATTGCAATGGCACGCGTATAACATTTTAAGAATTTTTAAACCGTTGCACGTTTACGTCTTGACAAATCCTCAAAGTACTTGATTCTCTTCATTCAAGATTTAGAACAAACACGGTTAATATAATTAAAAATATACTCTAAGAATTTACGATAGGATAGGAAACGTTAGTTTATAGAAGATCGAGGACACGGAAGAACGTATTTTGGTAATTCAACCGTATTCACAAATATAGAATAGAATTTAAACGTCTTCCGGCCTTATAATTTTAACGAGCATATTTAACGAGCAATTCGTAAAACAAAAATTCCCCCAAACCGTGATTGTAATCTTTCGAAAAAAACTTGCCAGAGATTTCGTTCTATTAAATCTATCCATCGCTTAATTACAAGAGATCTCTACAAGACGTACAATCTGTAACGCTATCATCTTCACGATGTAATAATTCTACGTAAATTGCTAAAGTTCCTGCGCCGTTCTTTATGAAACCCGTAAAATATACAGGATTCTCTATATATTTCGTTCATCCAAGCATTACAATAGAATTTCCAATTAACAGATCTAATCCGAATCGATGTCACAAGCACTCCGTACAGTTTATCGCGATGCAAAATGTTTAATAGTGACATTCGCCCTTGTTGATCAAGATTACAGACTTCTGGTATTCCTTTACCCGTTTTAATAATTGCAAACGAATGACATTAAAGAATGAATTGGAATCTTAATTAAAAGCGTCTTCATTCGCTCTTTCTATCTCTCTTTCTCTCCCATCCGCGCGCATCGACTGATAATATTCTTGACCGACAAGAGACAATTGTTTATACAATTGCGTTTTATATAACTCTACTCGCGCGGCGAGTCTCTTATTTTATTTTATATTCAACATTTAATATATTATCGGTGTTCACGACTATAATTTAATTCGATATTATTTTCACAGTGATTATTCATCAATTTGATTCATCTTACGAGATAATATACAAATATACAGTGTCCTAACAATCGCATAGAGAATATTGTATCTCGTATGCTAATCGGATTAATAAATACCTATTTCACGAACAGATCCGAATTAGCTTCGCGTGCAAGTCATAAATTATTACGTTGGAGAATAATTAGCTCTAATATTAATTCTAATACGTTCAAATGCAGTATTAAATCATAAACTTGAAAACACATTTTGACAAAATTCATCGGATAATCACAATTATTTCAACGTAATCATTTAATCCACAACGAGAACCGAGTCGCATATACACACGTTTTGATTTCAGAATACTTATTTCCTACCATCGGCTGCTAAATCGCTTACATTTCTGCGTTATCTCGAGACTCTTTATAATTCTTACTACTTATCAATGTCTAATTAGTTACAGCTTCTTCACGTATAGAGTCTGAAAACTAATTTTCATCCGAATCATCACCCAGTTACATTCATCCGTTGCGTTAAGCGCACGATCGGTCGACCGATTAGAAGACTCGCTCGCGAGAAACCTGCGAATATAAGGTGCAACGCATTTTTTTTCTAGTCCACCAGAAATCCACGCGGATCACAATGTGTTCTAAGTCGCCTTACACGTGGGAATTTATCGCGCCACGCGCGATGTTGCACGGCAGAGAAAGTGCTCGGAGTTAACTGTGCTGTGCGAAAATTATCGTTGGCCTTCTTCGAGCCAGACTCGTCTCTTATTACGCTCTGATCGATTCTCTTTAAAGCCCGCGGCACGTACGTGCCGTCGGCCCTCTTATCCGATACAAGCTTGCAAGTTGCAGCGTGTGTGTTTTCGAATGGCCTAGGGAATATGGCCTGCTGATTAATTCAAGTTAAACACGAAGATCTATATAGTTTCAGACATAAATTTCAGGCTACTTGTATTTACTCGACACTTGTCTCGTTTGTTTCCGAGATCACAATTTTTCTCCCTCGAAAAGAAAAAATAAATTTTTGAATACAACTCAAGATAAATATAAGTCGCTTCATCTACGAAGAGATATTAGAAGCCGAAAGATTTCTAATTTCTCTACGAGTTTGCGCACGGGATTAGTCATTGTAGTGAAAATAAATACTCCGATACCCGCAAATTACCGCGCGAACCGCGAGAAATATTGCAGAGCTATCGGAAACGGATAACCAAGTAATTACGGTGCAATCTGTAACGTATGTGTTATCAGCGTGCAGTGAAGCATTCACAGCAGCGTACGCAAAAGGAAATAAAAAAAAAAAACCGAGGTGTACCGTAGGTGCACCGCGGGCTTAATGATCATTCATCTCATTTGGAACCGATCACGTTCAAGTGTACACAGCGTGCGTCGTTAATTCTGTGCATTAAGGCACCGCAAGATGCATTCGCAGAAACTTTTGGACCATTAAAGAAGGATAGATCATTCGGTAAGACAGAGGATATTTTACCTTTACCTTAAAAATCTTTAATTCGATCTTTTCGATCTCGATGAGAGGAGATCGCTCGCAAATAATGTTCAAAATGTACTTGAAATATACCAAGAATTTTCACATTATCGGTTCAAAATAATATATAGTTATGACTTACCGATTCGGCGCAAGGCACAGGATTCTCGACGGCAAACGACCAATTTATCCGTTTTCGCACGTGCCGCAAGCTCCTCCCAACTTATCTGCCATGCGAAGAACGTTACGTATGATGTTGCGTATCCGTTGCACGTGTGACGCTTGTTCATAAATCTTGAAATACATGCACGCGAAGCACGTTGACCTCGATGCACATTGTGTTTCTCGCGGGCACATGTACGTGGATACGAGAGAAAAAAAAGAAGACCCTGAAGCCTTCGTGATGGAAAGTGTCGGAACGTCGACGAGCACGCTGTCGAATGAATTAAAACAATTATGCAAGTACGAGATCGATTTCCATATCAGTTAAAATGGTGAGTGGATTTAATTATTCCTTCTCTTTTTGCACCGTGTAATTTCAACGTAACTTCCCGCGTAATAATGCTCAAAATACCGACTGTTGCGAATCTTGTCAGTAAATTAATGCATCAGTAACTAGTAATTAGAAGAGTCGATTTTTGTTCGTTCAATATCACCGATCAACTTCAGCTGTAATTTAATTTACTCTTTGCCCTTCTTTCATTTCTGTTCCGAAAACGAAAAGTAAATTAGGATCAGATTGAAGTTAACATATTATATATACCTATATTTAAACATCGTTATTTTTATAATGCCAATTATCTGTCGATGATCATTGTCATCGAAAAAAAACTCCTCTATATAAAAATTCAGTTATATATCCAAAGGAAAACAACAGCGGAGAGATAACGAAGAAAGAAAGCGCGATGCGGAGAACTTGTGAAGCGACACGCGGAGTTTCGCACGGGATTTTCGGCTATCCGGAAATTGATACCCGCTTTTATCACCTCCCTCCAACGCGCGCGCGGCCTCTCGCCACCGTTCCCCCTAATCCCACGGGCGCGCGCGCGACGGACGTCCGGTGGATCTCGGACGAACACGATAATACGTATATACGTAGCGCAGGTGCTACTCTCCGCATCCGCTGCACGCTGTGCCGTAATAGCATCGTATGCGAGGTACGCGTATCGATTTCTCAGCGCGAGGGATGACGCGCGTGCTGGTCGACGATGTAATGGAGCTACCGCGGTGTGCCGGTATAAAATTAAACGTTGTGTCACCCCTAAGCAATATTATTCCCCCCTATCTAATAGAGGCATTACCTCGTAATTCGCAATTCGTTGTGTTAACACCTCTCGCGGGCGAACGTGCAACACCGTCGTCATATCGCGGACGGCGGCCGACATCGTCCCCTTGCAACACGCCGATCTTGGACACGACCTGGCGTCGATCGATCGACGCAGGCTCCCCCCCCCGAGAGAAGGGGGACGCACACCGCGATCACACCTCGCGGCACGCGTCTCTCGCAATCGTTAATTCTTCACACGGAGCTCGCTCGTGTGAATATCTTCGCTTCCACCTCTGCGAAATTCCGTTGAGCTTCGCGTTGAAATTCCGCTCGCGTTCCGCTCACGACAAGATCGCGATTTCAAACCGATCGCGATTTCAAACCGATCGCGCTGGCTTCGATCGGTCCTTCAATCTCGCTTGCAATCCTCTGATGCACCATACGTTTCTTATCTTATTTCGAACTTCTGTATTAGAACTGTATTTAGAACTTGTGGGATTACAAGTAAACCTTGCAACTCCCCGCGACGTAATCTAATCAAGCGTAGTCTTGCAGAATGAGTAATGGAATGGAGATTAAAGTGATAAACAAGTAGCTTACACGAGATTGAAATCACAGTCGGCTTTGAGCTGAGTTCTAACGTATTTACAGGGAATTGGAAAAAGCGGTTTTTGTGCGAAGACTCAAGGTTTAAAAAAAAAAAAAATTGCGAGACTCAAATCAGATCAAAATCTCTAACTGCAGTTGGTTTCAGAATCATGTGAATTTAAGACCTATTTACATTTGAGATTTATTTGTAATTTACGCATATAAGAATGCGCTTGTATGGATACTTTTATAGATTAACTATTTGTAAGAATCAAACAAGCTACGATGTATGAAGAAAATGACTTGAATTTTATTAATTTTACTACAACAAAGCGAAAGAGTTCGCAAAAAAAAAAAAAACAACTCGGAATTATTGATAATATCCAGAATGAAATTGGATCCCCCTAACGTGTCAACCCCTTCGAAGTCGTGTCTGCGACAAGTAACCGACAGTAAACTGTACGGAGCTACGCGCAAAATCTCTATGAGTCCTAAAGCGCATCAGAGGATTCACGAGGATTCGCAGAGGATTCAGAGGTTGCCGGTTCCTGTCTGCGTTATTAGACGGGACCGTAATCCGGAAAGAGACAGCGAAACGTTTGTCCGGAATCAGTTGAACCAAATCGCGGGCTTTAAGAGCCACCGCGGTCCTCGTCGACCGACTCGTTGTCACCTTCCTCCCACGGATGAGAACGGAAGGCTCGTTCGCCGCGTTAATTCCGTCACCGCACTCCGAGGACATTCGTGAATCCGGGCGAGGCGGTTGTCGACGGTTGGCGAGTTCGCGAAACGGATGAGGACCTCCACAAGCTAATTAGATCCCTCCCCGTCGTCGACGATGATGTCACACTCTGCATATTTTCCCATGTTCGCGAGACATTCTTTTCCACCGATTATGCACCACCCACGTTGTTGCTGTCCCGCAGTCAACCGCGCGAAAAATCTGAGCGTGCGATGAATCACTGTGCGATCGCGTCCCCCCCGAGAAATCTTTTCTCTTTCGGGTCTCGCCCCCGTGAAGGATCGACGGCGACTCGATTTGAATCGCCGCTTCTCCTCGTTTATCTATCATTTTCGATCATTCTCTCCGTTGTCGCGGTTCGTGCCCTCCTCGTCGGGCACAAGCGACAGCCTCGTTATCAAAACGCTACAATAATAGCGTATACGTCATAGTTAATAGGAAATTGTCGTTGATACGCGTCGCGTGTGAATGGATGCGTGTGTGTTTCGCGAGTGTGTGACGTTTTCGGTGGTGGCTTTATTGCTGCCGGCGCTTTGACGTTTCCGTCGAGTTTTTCTGAGGGAGTCGGGGTGGTGTGGGGGTCGCAGTGTCCTTTTTACGATCGCGCGTCGTCGACGACTCGTTCGGAGGTGCGGCGACGTCGGGATTAAGGAGCGAGCATCTTCGACAGCTCCTCGTCCTGGAGGCAGCCCTTCAGGAATTCGTCCTGCGTCAGCTGCCCGTCGTTGTTCTCGTCCATCTTCGCGAATATGTTCTTCGCTCTCTCCTCCGCGCTGTCCGCCGGCCTATTGCTCGAACACGCGCCGAGCATGTCGTATATCGCCTGGGAACAGAAGGACAACACTTTTGTTTTCTCCGCGTGGTATATTCAGCCTCGTGTAGAATTAACGCATCACCCCCGCCCCGCTGGCAATTCTCCGTCGCGTATATCTGGAAAAGCAGTCTATATTTTGGGATATCCGAAACGAAGAGCAGCTTTCCATTAACGTCTTGGAATACGAAGGACGATCAATTCGTTTCCCAATAATCTCAAAAGGGAAATAATCTCTCTTCTGCTTTCAATTCGCAAAATGATATCAATCATCCTCGTTCCAAGGCTTTGACATATTTCCAATTGGAATTCGTAAAAGATCTCAGAATTTAACATAGAATTTAAGGTAGATTTATTCTACACTTTCTTATAAGGAATTAAAAATATTTTAGCAATTCTAGTTCACAGAGAATCGTTAAGCTGATTAGGGAGTAAGAAGATTAAGGCAGTTTTAGTTTACAACTTACCTTCTCACGTAATACATCAGATAAATTTTGTACGTGTGTGTGTGTGTGTGTGTATATACATATATCCCTTAGGGCTTGACAAGATAAAACTATTAATATATAAATGATATTTAAGCAAATATTACACACTTTCGGCGCACAAAGAGAAATATAAAATATAAAAAAATCGACACGCTTAGGTATATTGCTAGATTCTTTGACAAAAATACTATTTTTCCTAAGAAAGTGCAGTCAAGATAGATTAAGCAGAAATGCAGATTTGCATATTAGCTTAGTTATAAACGCATTATAAACGCAATAAAGTCGTAAATCACGAATACCGCACGAACAACTCTTGTGTCACGTTTTTGTAAACGACAGTTCGTCCTAAATCCATCAAGATCGAAGGTTATATACGCGACTCAGGCATACAAAAACGGCTGATTAATGAGCATTCAATGGACCGCCCGTGCCGGTAAGCAGTCTTCTAATAGCGATAAGCCGGTAGCTTCTTTCGCTTTACGTAATATATACTGCCGAACTATGAAAATACGTTTCGAATGTACAATCATTTATTACTTTAGCAATTTCTTTCCATAATAAAAAATATACTACCTTTTAACAATAAAAGTTTACGATTCATAGAAAAATTAGTAGCATGACAAAACGTACATATAACAATTTAATATGTACATAACTTAATTTGTTCTCTAATCTTTTAATTTAAACTATTTATTTAAAGTATTATACACATTTTAAATCTTAATAGACTTATAAAATAATTGCCAAATAAGTTTATACGAATTTTATTAAAATACTGACCGCTGTTTTTTAACAGCGTAAAAAAATAAAAAACTCTCTTTACTTGTCGCAACCAGCAATTTTATTATCACGAAATGCGTAATGCATTTGCAGTTGGCCAAGAAATTGATAACTTCGAAATTAAATCGTGCGTGGCACATGTACTTATTTTTCTTATGTGTTGCGTTCACGGTTGAGCAAAGCTCGACTAAGTGATAAATCGTGTTGCCCCAAAAATATAATTCATCGCACCGATATTTTATTTTAGAGAGCCACTAAAGCGTACCAGTGATTCTTTATTTAGAATTTCTTTTTCGTACTCTTTCCGATTAGTCCACAGTAAATCGTTCGGACAGAGATAAATGTGCGAAATTTATTATTCTCTCACTCAGCAGCTAGACGTGAGATAAAGCAGATTAATTTTATCGCAAACGCATTGGTAGACTTACCGGTGAAACAAAATTATTTAAACAAAATTAATCCTCTTTCGGTTTTCCCTACACGATGCATGTTTATAGAAGGCTATAAATCAATCTTCAAACTACATGTTAGAATTATCTTGTAAAGAGTATAATACGAAGTTCGAACGTTGTAACGTAAATTTCAAATGTAACATAACAAAATGTTTACCATATGAATTGCAATATTAAATAAACAATTATAATTGTGATGAGCTGCTGTTACCTTCATATAAAAATTATTTTTTCTTGTGTTCAGCAATTGTATAAAATATTGCCTTGCAAAGATATTTTCATCTGTTTCATTTTTATTTCTACAAACGATAGAAATAAATCTATAAAAATAATCTATAAATATTTTTTTTTATACATATATATATATATATATGGTGCTTCATAATTTGACTGATCTGAAGAAACGGCAGCGTTTTTGAAACAATGCACTTAGAGATATCAGCAGCAACCAACAACAACTGTTAGGATACTCAGAGTTTCGACAATGGAATGTAGGGTCAATTGAGTTACAGGAAACGCGCGTTTCGCGATGTAGATGTTCACGGGTTAAGTGTTAAACATGGATGCGCGGAGTTTCAGCAAACATTCCGTCGTTAATTTTCATTGAGCGCGGAAAGCCCCGGTTACCGGAATTCCCGTGGAAGTGGCGTCGCGGAAGTTCCGAACTTCTAATAGCGTGGAGACGAGTATCCTAACGGATGCGACTAGGCGGCTCAATCAGTTTTTTAACGAAAACGATAACGTATCTCAAAAAGCAAGGACTAAAGATCTTTTTATTTTCTTTCAGCAAAACTTTTTACCGATAATTAAAACGCTTTAATCTCTTTCAAGACGATTTTCTTCAGTATTCAAAATTTAGAATGAAAAAAATTGTTATTTTTCGATAATAAGTGATCGGTATCGGCTTTTATTAGGAGTAAAAAGATTTTTATAGGAATATGTATACAATTTATGAAAGAAAGTTAAAAATATTTAAGGTATTTTGCTTCCATAATCTTTAAAGGACTGATACAACATAAATATCGAATAAAAATATTAAAATATCAATATTTAATATTAATACTTATATGTATAATATTAATATTATATAATTTTAATATTAATGAAAATTCGTTAGAGAATAATTAAAGAGTAATTAATCACAGAGTAATTAAATGGGTAGTAATTAAATCGATATAAAGTGTAGTATAAAGTAAAATATCAATATATAGTTATTCCAATAATCATAATACATATTTTTATATGACAAAGGATATTGGCATTAATTAATTTTCTATCATGTAACTTTTACCAAGCATTCTATTCCACATTTCGTTGCCCATAAATTTATTAATTATATTTACATTATTGCAGAGTAAAAACGATTTTGACATATTTACTTTGTAAGAATACACTTGGAAAAAAATAAAATAATGAAAAGCTGCGTTAAAATATATAAAGTTTATGATAATAATACTTTTATGAAATACATCGTCGGATTTTTATCGCGATTTTCCGCGCTCTGTTAGCATACAAGCGAGTTTCTCTATTTACTCGGATTTATACCCAAATATATAATGTGATAATTAGCTTCTTTACCGCGATTTTATCTTCGTGCCCTAATTTTCGGATTTTATTCCGCATAATAATTTCAAGTTCTTCCTAAAATATATCCCCAGCAAGTTTAAAGTTATTATTAGATCATCTTTAGATCTGGATTTTTGGCAACGACTCCTTTTGTTTCTTGCCATGATTAAAATTTAAAAATTGTCATATTCTTCGCATGTAAATTGCGTGCGACAAAATTATAATTTTCTCGATATTAAAAGATCATGTTTTACGTGCGGTTGGCCATTCCTCTCGCGTTATGTGTTTTTTAATCTCTCAAATTTCCTTTATCATGCCTATATGGTTATTATTGCAAAATTATTGTCTACATTAATGCAAAACGAGTAAACGTTAAAATCCTGAAAAACCAGGATGCCATTTAAATATTGAAAAGCGCTTTTATCTGCGCGTGTGGGGAATGTGACCTCGCAATTTTGCGCAAATTTTTTATGCAAAAGGTTTCCATTCGTTACAAAGTTTCCATTCGTCTCGGCTATACCGCCCGCTGCTGCTACATCACCGGCACAGAAACTTCAATTACTTATTTAAAAATGAGACGCGACAGCTGTATTTAACGAAGAGCCTCGCTTCTGGCGTTTCTGGAGAAACTCGTACGGTCGTCGAGTGGAATAGCCGCGCGGCTACGTCGACATCCGTTCTCTCGCGAATGGGCCGTTCATGAAATATTAGCGCGTCGGTATTCGCTGCATACGCCACTCAATGCGACGTAAATAAGCACCACCGAGAGGTGCACTGGACGGACGCGGGAAAACAGTGTTGTTGATTTATTACCGTGCAATCGCGCGTTAATTATGCAAACCAGCGTCGACTTATTCGCGACCGAATGGAAAACAATCATTTAGGTACGTGGTATGTGCGATCTCGTTACGGAAGAACCGAAATATCGCGTGTTTACGAATGTAAAGAGAAAAATGGAATCCAGCGTGCGTATCGATAAAACGACTTCAGTTCGCGCTGCTGTGTTCCTACATTCATTGTCAAGTCTCTCTTATAGTTAGTCATCGCGAGAGAAATGTAGTGACGTTGTGTGCAATAAAACATGAGCTTACGAACTCGCGACACGTATAGAAGAGAGCCGTGCATTTTTTAATATAAATAAATATATACCGGCTGCGGAATATATCGGGGAATCAATTCTCCTCTCTACCCCTCATTGATTAACCATGCCGATAGTACTGACGTCAAGTGATGAAAAATTCTGTATTCCGTTCAGAAGAGTTGCGGTCGAGTGCAACTAAGTGGAGATAAATCGAAGCGCATGCATTATTCATGAGTCACGGTACCTGGACGATCTTCGTCATTTCCTGCATATCGATAACGCCGTTGCCGTCAACGTCGTACATACGGAACGCCCATTTCAGTTTTTCTTCCGGCGTGCCGCTGGACGTTACGTCGATCGCCAGTAGGAATTCCTGCAACACAAAAGCCGATGGTATCCCGCATCAGTAACGTCGTTGCGCAGCTACGCGATATCAAAACTTTTATTTCCTCGCTACAAATCTCCCCTTTGTGCGAAACGAAAATCTATTTTCCAAGGTGTATATCTGTAATACGCGTCGAAGAGAGAATCGGCTTTAAAATGCCATAATTCAAACACCCCTCTGCCAGAACCCTGAGAAATATCTCTACACTTGAAATACAATGATTCGAGCAGAAATCGGCTTAGAATCCGTTTTAATGCCAAAACATCTTAAAAATAACTCGGTTGAACGATTAAAATGTTAAAATCAAAACATTGAATTAAACAGGATGTTTCAGATAAAAAACAATTTCTTGATTTTTCTCGGATATTTTCAAGTCTTTAGGAATTAAAATAAAGACATTTTTTTGATATATATTTAAAATTAATTTATTATTTGGCCTTCTTAATTCTCTTCTGTTTTATCCATATGATTATAGAATAATATTAAAAGTTGCAAAAGGTATTGACAAGAGATGAAAAATTTTCATATAATAGATATTTTGAATTGCAAATTTAAATTTAAAAATTTGAAATTTAGATTCTTTTCCCATAAATTTATCTTCTTGTTATATTTTCGAGAAATGTGAAAATAAAACCTGGACTAAACATATATATATAAAGAAAATGTTTATATTTAAAAAATAATAAAAAATTCTTGTAAGTTCTAATCAATTTCTCTAAGAACTTCCTAAAACTTATTAGAAAGGAATATCTAATTGTTAAATTATTACGTAACAAAAAGCTGTACAATGTTCTCATTTTATAACATTGCGATGGATTTTGCGAGTTATTATGAAAGATCTTTTTATAAATTGTAAATGGTAAAGGTTATAATTGTCTTGCATATCTCCTTGCATATCTCGTTAACAACCCTCTCAATATCTTCCAGAGATGTGTTATCGATCATCGCACGCGTCACCATCTCGAAGTTATGGCTCCTTTTACGAGCGTCATGTCTCCGTCGCGTGATGTTACCGGCCCGAAATCGCGTAAACGTAAAACCTCGCGATCATGATACGGCGTCACAATGGCGGTCGTGATTGTGTCGAGCGAATTTGTCGGGTCGAATCCATGCGGGTATACTCGCCCCCAGGCCGATACCTTTCGAGTAGCAAGTCGTTAGAGAGCAGTACGTTCCGGCAGAACTGGGTCACCTGCCGCCCGAGGTAGACAAACGAGACGAGGGCTTTATAGGGCGGAGAAGAGGGCGGACGGAGGACGAGCCGGTTCTTTGCTCCACCTGACCTCTGAAGTGTCACTTCTCGTATTGACCTCGGAGAAAACGAGAAAGAGAAAGAGAGGGAGGGGAAAAAGGAACGGACCATTTCCCCTCTGCGACTAGCCTTAGGCTCGCACTTATTTTAGATGCAGCTTACCGGCGAAGCTTACGAAAGAACCCGTGGCAAAGCTCTGACATTACCGAAGAAATGACGACCGATACCAGGAAGAGAAAACATCTTTGTGATGCCATTAACTGGCCTTGCAAACACCATGCTCGTGAGAATAAACGCGAGGCGAATGTTGAGATTGGAGCGAAGTGGTTTTCCTGGAGAGTTTTCCGAGTAGCACTCGCAATTGGTATTCCTCGAGCGGACATTCAAAACAGTTACTTGATAAATGCATAGAGAAATTATGCAATCAGACACCCCGATAAAAGGGCGGATTTGGTAAAAAATGAGAAATATTATAGCGTATAATATGTAAAACGTTTCTAGGACAGGCTTAAACCTTCTCAGTAATTTAAAATATTAAAACTATCTTATAGCAGTTAGTAATATAGTCCACATATTGTGATATATCCTTTAAATTCATATATCCTTTAAAGCAGAGACAAAATTAACCATTTTTTTATTTAATTGTATAATTGTATAATAAGATTATTTTATTGTCTAAATGAGAACTAAAAAAAATTATTCTCATCTATAATCACTATATGTAGCTGAAAGTAGATTGAGTCTAATAATGTTATGATATTTAAATAACGTGTCGCCAAATGTAACTTTTTGCTCGTAAATTATTTACTATTAATTATTTTTTTCTCACAAATTACTTCCTGTAAAATAACTCATCTGCACAAATTAATATTCAGATTTTGTAAACATTTTTAGATAACAGTAGTTTTCGTATTTATTATTTTCAGAGTCACGTATACAGCTTTAGGCAGGATCGTGATGTGGATGTGGAAAAAGACCCAGTGCTTTGGTCGGAAATCTCTATATACGTCGTTCACGTTAAGTTAAGAAAATCAAGGTAAAGGAAGTCGAAAGAACGTGGGTCGCGCAATTTCTGTCAATCATTAATTTGGTTTGTTTACACGCCACCTTTATTTTGTACACCAATTTTACCATCGTCGAAAGCTCGTAACAAGTTCATATATGACAT
Source organism: Temnothorax curvispinosus (assembly GCF_003070985.1). NCBI lineage: Eukaryota > Metazoa > Arthropoda > Insecta > Hymenoptera > Formicidae > Temnothorax > Temnothorax curvispinosus. Next base: position 50,226 of record NW_020224572.1, read on the forward strand.
CCTTGGATATTTAAACTTTATTCGTATTTCAAAAATGAATGATTGAAAATGAGCGATTGGAAACGTTTAACAAAGAAGTTTTGTACTTTCTTATAGGACAATTTTCAATAAATCACGCATTAAAATATTCAATAATATAAAATTAGTCCTATCATCATTTATTGTAATTTTAATTAAGATATAAATTATATAAATAGCTTCTTGTGAAATAAACTTTAAAAGACGAAGATATATATAAAATCTTATATCTCGTGTGTTATTTTCAACAGAATCTTCTAAGATTCATAATATATTTTAGATAAAGTTATTAAATGCTTAATATTAAAAATAAAAACACTGTTAAAAGACTTTCCCTTTATGTCTTTATTTATTTATCAACCCTTCGGAATGCAATTTCCTTGAGGTACAGAAAATCCAAGACGCATTTCTTGTTTGTTACTGAAACAATCTGAAGCACAAACGCACTCTATACGGTCTTTAATTGAGATAAAACGTTTCTTTGGTTGCGAGTATCTCACTATACTATCTTGAGAACAAGAAGTCTAGTCTTGAAACTGATATTATTGAAAAAGGGCAGCCACACACAGAATGTGTTTTAGGAGAACTGTAGGCTCGCATCCGCAGGCTTATTTTAACTTTTTGCATCATAATATTTAATCACAAAACCGTATCACACTAAAGCTTTATTCGCGCTTTCGAATCGTCCACGCTTTGCGTGCTCTCGGAATTATAATATGAAATGTAAGTAATAAATTTAAATGCATGTATGTATATATTTTTATGATGTGTGCCATATAGCCAATATATACATCCACATACACTGAATTGCATACATGTAGCTCTGTTGATGTTAATACGATTTGTCCATTGAACGTGAATAATTTATATCTTTTAATGCACAATTTTCAAACGTGCATTGTAATATTGTAAGTATGAAACAAATTCATTATACAAGAATCTTTAAAAAAAATTTAAAAAAAACACTAGTATACAAAACCTAACTTGTGGAAAGATAAGTATGCTATTTTCACGCTTATTAATCTTAAATTACATAAACCGCGATTCGTATTAATGTTTTCGCGATCACGTTCTACAAACTTTATGCTTTCAACACTTAGCTATTAAAAGTTTAAAGCACATTTCATCGTGAAATGAAAACAACGAGTGAAACAAGAAAAGGGCACAAGAATGCGGTACGAAGTATCGGAGGAACGTACGCTTCAAAACTAAGCAACTTCGAACATTGAGAAATGTTCCTTCGAACACGAACGTTCCGAAGTGGATTTTCAAAATGGACCTTTGCCGAATGGACACTAATGGAAATTCAACCTCAGGATCGCGATCGAGCGCTCTTTAAGAAAAACGAAAAGGTCAAGCCTGTTCGTGATTCAAGGACGGACATGAAAGTACAGAAAAGCTTTCTGTAAAACATACACTTTTTTCTTGCACACGGGTTACGTGACGTATAATATGACCTTTTACTTTACCGCAACGTAAGTGAACACCCTGAACATTTTGTGTAATCATATTCCACGTAAAACTCGAAATTCTCTCAGAAAAATCTTTAAAACGTTTTTAATGACTTTAGTTTTACGAATAAATCATGACCGTGTGTCAACGAGATATAAATAAAAATTGCTTAACGTTATCGCAAATGCGTAACGCAAAACTGAAACTCGAAAACATTCGTTTTAGATTTTTTACCAATAGCATGTTTTATAAGGTCATATTTCTATCATGCAAGAATAAATAAAGTTATTAGAAAGTTGGTCTTCCTGAAGAGGTGATGCATCATGTGCTATCTCGTGTGGAACATAAAACTGACATAAAGTATAACTTTACACTTAGAATGAATGTTCACTAGTGTTCTATCAATATCATTCATGTATAATGTGCAATTATTGATAATAATAACGCAAATAAATTAATAATAATTTATAGCGATATATCCGTAATGTTTTTTAACTTTATATTACTACTGGTCCCCATCTACTGCAATTTTGCAGCTTGTATAATCATGAAGCAGCGGGCAAATTGATATCCTGCCATTAAACGAGAAATGAATATCAGCCTAACGAATTGTTGGAATACGTATTATAATTTATCTCAGTACTAAAGAGAATGGAATGGAAATACAAAATATCATGCACCAATATATGAAACGAGAGTGAATAATGGGTGCTTACGAAGAGGCGCTCCGGGTTAGGTTTTGGTACAGTGCACGTAACATGTGCTATACCAAAATCTACCCCCGAGCTAACTCCGGGTGCTTCTTCGTAAGCACCCAATATGTATTTGTTTACCTTAGACCCTTAGAGATAAAGAATCGTATCTCCATTATTTATAAAGGACCCCGCAACGGTCATGGGGGGTTTTGGCTCCCAGTCAAATTTAACAATAATGTAGGATAATTTAGTTCATAAAATGCTGATGAAAAGTGTCTATAGGCAAAAAGCCCAAAAATGTACAGTTTCCGAGATATAAGTCATTAAAGAGTGAAAAAATGAGAGTTTCAGGTTTCAGCTAATATGGCAGTTTGCAACAGGCTGAATGCCATGCTTTCACTAAAACATTTACTTGATTGCTGGATGAATTATACTTATGCACAGTATGCGTGTTCACAATATAATACTACTAAACCGACTTGTGAATTACAGTTATTATTGTACTTTTCATACATTGCAAAGATTAACATTAAATAAGTAAATGATTCTTGCTTGCTATATATGTTGCATACATGTCATTCGATGCAATGACATATTACGTATGGTTTGATCATTGACTTGACTATGTGAACACGCATACTGTGCATAAGTATAATTCATCCAGCAATCAAGTAAATGTTTTAGTGAAAGCATGGCATTCAGCCCGTTGCAAACTGCCATATTAGCTGAAACCTGAAACTCTCATTTTTTCACTCTTTAATGACTTATATCTCGGAAACTGTACATTTTTGGGCTTTTTGCCTATAGACACTTTTCATCAGCATTTTATGAACTAAATTATCCTACATTATTGTTAAATTTGACTGGGAGCCAAAACCCCCCATGACCGTTGCGGGGTCCTTTAGAAAAAACAGAGCTTGAAGTTTTAAATTGGGAAATGGTGTATTTTTAAGATATAAAATAAGAGTAGCAATTTGATTTATTGAGTTTTTAATAAAATACGATAATTTAACCGACATTTTTAATAGAACAACTGTCACGTGCTGTACCTGACCAAAATTAAGACACTATAAACTTTTTCTAAATATTATACCTCAGGAACTAATAATAATAATAATGGACAGTAATAATAAACACCCTTTACCATTATACAATTTAAGCTCCTAGTATACTGGAAAAAGTATTAACTCCATTTTGACAAAAAACTGGAGATACGATTCTTTACCTTTAAGATACAGATATACAGGATAAAGTTAGAGATCGCACTCTCAAAATGTCCTTTCGAAATAAGCTTTGGAGATAAGTCTTTAGCGAGTTAACTTTCAGTCCCAAATGGTGCGTCCGAGTGCAACAATGCAATTACACGGTACGCCGCGCGAAAAGTTTTCAAGGGAAAGGCGTGAATGAAGCTCGTACTCTCTTCGAAATCTTCGTAAATTCTCAGACAGTAGAGAAACTGCAGCACTAGTTCGTTTGTAACAAAAGAGTATATATTATATATTTGGCTAAATTATCAATTAATCAAATAACTTTTTTATTTTTAAACTATTGAGTATTCATATACATGTATGAAATATAGAGACTTTCTTTGCTTTTAATCAAAATTTGTTCGATATCAAATATTCTGTTTCAGTGGATCAAAAGAGATGACGATTGCGATATGCAACATATTTTCTACATATAAAATAACGTATAAGATAAACTAAAAAAGTATTTTATTTTAATAATTTACAATATTAATTTAACATCATATAAGAGATATGGATCTTTAATCTCATAACAAGTAATTTTTTTAATATATATTCGTGAACTGATTTAAAAAAATCTGTCTTCTTTTAAAAAGATTATATACTTTAATACAAAAAGCCAAGCAACATTCAAAACTGGAAAATATCTTCTGTATAAGTAAGCCATATGTGAAACATTGCATGCATTTAATATCGAGCAGCTTTCGGCAGAAATACAGAAGATACCCATATAAACCCGTATAAACCCGTGTAAACCCCTTCACAAAGAAACATAGGAATATATCAACGTCCTGACATCGAAGAATATTTGTCATGTCACTCGTAATATATTTGGATACACTGAGAAAGTGCAAAGCACCGTTTATGCAGAACGGAGGTGTTTTCGATTCCCCGAGATTTCAGATACTGTCCAGAGGAAAGACGATGAATGTAAACGGAATTCGAGGTCTTTCTAAATAAGAAAAGTTGCACGAACGCCAAGATAGCTGACCCGTCTGTCATTTATCATCGTTCCGTCGGAATTGTTCGGGAAATAAAGTTTAAACTGCCGGAAGTTCTGGCTAAATCTCTAATGGCTTTTCAATGTGCGAAACGCTTGAATTAGTTCATTACTCCTTCCCCGCAAAAGTTGCGGAAGTTTAATTAGAGAAAGTTCGCAGTTGAAAATTATACGTCTTGATGAAAATTATTAACGATACAAGAGTGCACTCTCAATCATATTAAAAACAAAAAATATATTGACATGGATTTGCATGCGTATTGTGAAACTTACAAGAATTTGAAGTCGCATACACTACATACACTTTCAACAAAATCATGACGACAACAGCTTACGTCACTTAAATAAATATCGCACACATTAGCAAAAATTTTGTACCATAGTCGATATCTTCAGTAACATCTAAAATTAATTTAAAAATTATCGATTCCAAAATAAAAGAAACACAGCATCGAGAAGCGCAAAAATGAAATAAATATAAGTTAAATTCTATTCGTAAGAATAAAAAAGTATATATACAAAGAATAATAATTTTAGATATTTTAAGTTGCACTTAGAAAATATAAAAGAAAAGACCTATTTTCTCTCTCTCTTTCTCTCTCTCTCTCTCTCTCTCTCCCTCTCTTTCAGCATTTAATAAGATTAACAAATAATAGAAACTAAAGTTAACAAATAAAAAAACTGATTTCCAGCTTCAATTCGTCAAAATAAACTTCATGTGTCATCGAACGACGCTATAAAACTTCTCGCTGCAATGAAGAGACATATATTCTCTTTCCATAAAATCTATCGCTTATTACTGCCCCTATTATTATTGACGTTCTGGAAGACGTCACCATCGAGGGAAGTTCTTTCCATTTGGACGATATCGTGAGAGTCAAACTGAGATGATAACTTTGTCCGGATTTTTCTCGAAGAAAAACGGGTAGCAAGAAAACTGATATTATCATATCCAAAGAGAACGCGATGGACAGAGCGTCCACAGAAGAGATTTTTATTATATATAGATAGCTATTCGTTTCGACATGATAAGGAGAATCGAATGAAAAGACCACCAACGTTTGGTTCGTGTCCCCCGGCTTATCGGTTAAGCTCGCAATATTTTCAGCTACATGCTGAAGGTTTCAAAATGTCTTTCTCACCGGCGATAATATTCATATAGCGATATAATGCAAGGAGCCACGTCTCATCGCGGGTTTACTTAATATCAGAATAATAGTCGCTTAGAGCTTACGCGAGCGTACATGCTGTACACAAACAGAACTTCAGCTCGCGATGAAGTTACAATGGAGCTTACGTATTGGTGAAACTCCGGCGAAACTTCGCCATCTGAACGCAAAATTTCTTGAGTGTTGTACAACCGCGAGAGATACAGGCGCGAGGCAGATTGCATCTACAACTCGCCGGGTAGGTATTAAATGTCCGCGTCGATGGACTGCTCGGACAAAGTTTGTATATTCATCATTTGGAACGTAGATTGGTTTGTTTCGCGTGCTCGATATTTCCAAGACTTCGGACAATGATTTATTCATTATTGTGTTTACTTCTGCAATGTTTCAAATAAAAAGAAAGCAATTATAATTATTTTCACAATAAAATATAATTTATAAAATTGCAGTCATTCGTATTCCTATTTTGTTGAATAATTTATGTTATGTATTACAGACTATCTATCTTCTGCTTGCTTTCGAATAAAATTTTAAACGAGGGAATTGAAAACAAATGACTGTTTTTCATTTAGAAAAGAACTTTACAAAAGAAACAAACTGCTCCGATTTAGCGGCAATTTAATACCATGAATTACATATAATGTTCGTAAGCGTTAAAAAAATGTAAATAAATACTAAACTTAGTATTTCAATTAGTTTTAAGTAACAAATTTTAAATTTTAGTTACTTTTAATAAATTACAAATTTATATATAAGTGACAACAAATCCTGTATTTTAGTAACAGATTCAATAACAAGCTTCGATAACAATCTTTGTATTTCGATTAATTATAAGCGAATTGTATTTTCGTACAACTTTAAGTCGAGAATTAAGTTTCATGATTAAGTTTCATATTTTATACTGAAATAATAATTTTTCATAATATATAATAATTTTTATTAATGAAATACTATATTAATGAAATACTATCAAATGGTGTAATTACAAATTATATCGTTTTATTTGATATATTAGTAGAACTTCATAATGTAGAACTCCTAAGGTAAAGTAAGAAATAAATAATTTATCAGCTTAACAATATTTATATACAAGTTTTGATTTAGGTGAATGAATAATTTACACACTAACATGAAATTATCTTGAAGATAGTTCGCTCCAATAATTCTGATGTTAAAAGAAACGAAACGCATTCGCGTAATACGCTTTGCTGAGCAGATGATTAGTGTATAGCGCGATAATATGTTAAAAACAGAAAATAGAATTTTACGGAACATGTTTAACCTGAAACCTTATAAAACGCTTCAGACTCCATATTCAATATCTACGATTAAACTAGACAAAGATAAAGCTCTAGATATACAATCAATATATACGATTAACTTTTTGCCAAATATGTCGTAACATATATTTTAACGTTTTTTCTAACACGCGCGTTTCGTACAATGAGATAAACATTATTATTATATTATTTCCCAATATCACCAATAACAATAATGCAGTATGAATTAAATTAAATGCGCAATTATTGTAGAGAACATTATATTGAAATTTTAAAATTTATTTTATACACATGTTATATGAAATTCTATATTACTCTGAATATACGTAACACAGAATTTCCGATATTATTTCAAAGCACGAATAATTTTCTCTCTCACTATTTCTCTTTCTCTCTCTCTCTCTCTCTTTTATTTGCCTTATTTCTTGCATACTAGTATCAAAGCAAAGGAAAAGAATGACTACATAATGTGTAATATCACGATATTCCTACAATGGATATATAATTTTTATTACTTTTAGATCCTTTTATGATAAATATCAATTTAATAAAGTTACAATATTACATATTTTATCTTACTTCTCATAATTTCTATGTCGATTTTACATATTATTTCATGAGTCTACCTGTCTACCTACTACTTTTTTACTTTCTCTCTCAGATTATCTCTAAGAGATGAAAAAATTACAATCAGACATTAACATATTACTAAGTTTTTATAATTAGTTATATAGGGATCGCGTCGAGAATGGCGCAGAGCGTTATTTGAAGAGAAAAAACACAGCGAAGGGTAAGCTGAGATGAAGACAAAAAGACAAGATGATTCTTGATACGGTGAGACAGAAAAGTCGCGCGTCGTTCGCATTCGAAGGATGCCTTCCTATGGCAAATCATGTAGTCGCTCCAGGATGACTTTGATCAGCGATGCGATGCGAAATCACCTCACAAAGCATGACTTTAGACAAAGCTCGGGGTTTTACTCGGCGTATTCGGGTCAGATGTCAAATAGCTATTCGCCGGCTGGCGAACACGACGCGTCGCACCTTTGGCTTTGAAACTATATATTAAATTACCGAGCAGCGTACCTGATGGTGGCCGAGAATATATCTGCTCGCTGGGTTTGCAAACGTAAGGAGACCACGTGTGACGTGAGGCACGTCTCTCAGAGGATTTCGAGTTTGAGTCAAGGCGGTTACGAAGCTACGGAGCGAGACGGGACGACGGAAAGTGACGGAGAGCCGGCTGTACTTATATAAATAACGCGTTATTAACGGCTTAAGCGGATTATGAGGGATATAAATTCGCAATCACAAACAACCGGGTATAACGAAAGAATATGCGATCTAAAATCTCGGAAAGGATTTACGTCGTCGAGCGTTTGTCGAGCGCGTAATCGGATATAAGTGTCGCTCGCGTTTTCTTTGCGCGCTCTCGTATGTTACCTAGATGAAAATCTCCCCGTATTTTAGCGCATCGTTTTACCATCTTATTGTTGTCCAATCGTTTTTCTCATTGCATTATAGATTTTACAATGCCTGACGATTCGAATTTCCAATATTCGCGGATTCCCCATATCGTCGCACCATCAGTTGATCTAATTCACGATATTTCCACGTCATGAAAACGCGATCTTCTCTTCTTGGATGGAAGTATTGCGGAGTCTAAATGCGTTTCCCCGAGTCAATCAGACGCGCGGATTTTGTCGCGTATCGTGTTTAATCGCGCGGAATGATCGACGTGGTGACAAGTGCGCGTATCCTCTTTGGATGATTCACCGGGGGGCACGGTAGTCATTACACGCCTCATTACAGCAGTCTGCGCCAATTCGTGTCTTTTCAAACAAAAAAACCTATGGTACTCACCTTAAAATCGATGTAGCCGTTCTTGTCCATGTCAAATGTGCGGAACACGTGGTCGCAGAATTCTTCCGCGTTGCCGGACGGGAAGAACATTTTATACATGTCGACAAATTTCGCCGGCGTTAACCTGCCGTTAGGACAGTCTTGCTGTAACATTCGAAAAAACACAAAATAGTGAATTCTCTGAATTATAAAATTTTCCTATATGTTAAATGTGTAACATATCTCTATCTAATTTATAATTTTTAGACAATCTTATTTTATTCCTATTTATATATATATATATATATATATATATATGTATATATAAAATAAATCTCCCTTTGATTATTATTAATATACTTGTAAATGTATACGATAGAGCTCAGTAAAAAATTTCCTTTGTTTTTTATCATATTTCTTGCTCCATCTTTTTTTCATTCCTAAAATATAATTATACATATATAATTATAGCTACAATATAGTACCTACACGAGTAACAAGTTTAGATCGCATTGTGTTAATTATCGCAATTATTTGTTCTTTACACATTTTTGGTTTACTCTTCAAAATTTTATTTCTCTCTTATTTAATTAATGCTATTTTATACAAACATATTAACATTTGTTCAATTAAAAACAAAAAAATTAAACATGTTATATTAACATAGAAAATAAGTTGCTTAAAATGCTATTATATTTTGCGTAATAACCAGATGGATAAATATTACTTCAACGAAAATAGCTCTTATATGTGCACACCAAAGTAAGAGTGTCGCGTTAATATGTTTTTCATACACTTAAGTATAAAATTTATTAAATATGTGGAGATTTTTATTAAATATAGAAATATACATTAAATCAGTCTGAATAAAAATACTATGCTAAAATTATATTGCGTTTAAATCAACCGATTTGACTAAAGTAAGACTTTCATCTCCGCGGCGAATTCTATCGATCGCGGGATAAGTATCTTCGTCTTGCTGGTTGAACGCAAGATATGAACCCCTGAGAAAAATATCGCATCATTTCAGTGTCATCTCTCCCTTCGTATCAGATTAGCCTTGATTTAGCACCGTTCGTTCCAGCCTTTTTACAAAACGAGCGAACGGGCGATCAAGCGGCGTCGCTTCCGCATTGGGATATTTTTCAATCTCCTTCTTCTCACCCAGGTCGATATGTGGTGATCATCAGTCTTCATTTATTTCAATCCACAGACTTGACGAAGTCGCGTGTAGAATACATTGCAAATCACACGATGAGGGAGATGCGCGGGCAACGAGCCGCTGCTGTTGCAATGCGACCGAATTGCGGAACGTCCACTCTAACGACTCAACTCAGTTTAATTAGTCCGGTCGACGACGGATCCGCGTTTAAACTGTTCGAGAAAGTAACTTTTCCGCGGGATTAGCTGCTTCCGCGAAAACGTCACGTCTCACTCTCGCGATGCAACTCACGTCACAGTTCGTGCGAGTCAGTTCCCCTCACCTTTGTAATCTAAATTGATTTATCTCGCAAGAATACTCGCTTGAAAATCTTGTTATGGCGATACGGTACTGTCTATCGTGTCTATATCTATAAACTTGACGCTATGTGTTAATACTTGAAAATTAATCGATTCTTAATTTCAGACTTGAGTGACTCTTGCAAGATATCATTTTGTAGCATTCTGCATATTCGTTAAATGAATTTAATATGCATCAATGATTGATGTATACATATGTATAATGAGATAACGAATGTTTACACGATAGTGTTGTAATATAATAACGTAATTGTATGAAATTATATGTATACAATATTATAAAGACAGCCTCAAGCAATGCTGAACTGTATCGATGTTGAATAAATATTTATACTACATGACATGCCATATATTATATATTGTATATACGTATTATTCGCGAATGCCATGTATAAATGTATGAATGAGATAATGTGTTCTAAGATAATAACGCTCTAATTAGATCTAACAATGATCTAAATGTTAATGGACTAAATGTCAAGTTTGTCATGTACGAAAAGAATGACAATTTCAATTTATTTAATATTTAAAATACGTATTACATAAAACTCATCGTGTCAACGTGGTTTATTCATAGACGTCGAATATGTAACAAATAAATTAATAATTGCTATGTAATAAATAAATAAAATATCATACATTGAATTAATTAGCCTCGGTATCATCTCACACGACTATTTTTCAATAGGTAAATAATATATCGTAATATATCATAATGATATAATATTAAATTATTAATCATACCACATATCAATTTTAAATTATTAATAAGATGTGACAAAGCTTTTCGCAATATGTAATTAGACAAATAATGTCATAACATCATCGAATACCTTTCATTTATATAAAACGTATTCAATTCAAATAAGCTATAAATGAAAAGATTTTTTTGTTGATATAGGTATATGTTGTAATTGAACTACAAATTCTTATTTATGAAATTTAACCGTGAACCTTCGTATGATTTATATTCAAATTTATATTTATAAAACTTTATTAAATTGTTAAAAATATTTCTAAAAAATGTTATTGCACCTAAATTAAGTTTCAGATTTTCAAGAATAAACTATGAATGAACATGTTGTAATTTAACTAGAAATTCTCATTTACGAAATTTCATAACCGGAAACCCTTTATGATTTTGTATAACCACTCACTGTTTCCTTACGAGAAATGAGAGCTTTCGCGAGAGTTACATGGCCGCGCATGCATGTGAAATATCGCGCAGCATATTTAATGTGGCGTAATTGCGCATACGGGTGGCTGCATATTCCAACTGACGTATCACAGATGTGTATGTTGCATTTATTAACGAATTTGCATCAATTTTATTCACATAAACGTTCATAAATATAAACAGTAATTTTCTATTTATTGTGATTACGTTGAACAAGCACAAGCCATTAATGGTAATTATCACTCTCTTTTAATGCAACAGGAAATCATGAAATATTCTTATTCATATTTCCAGAACATTCAGAAAATGAATCAATTTTCTAGTTTATATATATCTTTCCCTTTTTATCCATACGCTTTCATTTTCAATAAAGCATTACAGTTGGGAACCCATTTATATTTGTCACGAAATGTCTATAATAAATCTTAATATATAAATGTAATTTTTTTCTCCCATATTTTATCGTAACATATATGCTAAATGTTAAAAAAAAACAAATCTATAATAAAATCAAGTAATGAGATGTGATAAAAAGTTATTTAAAATAAAGCATAGATTAATAAAAAAGAATTAACAATCGCGCAGAGTAATTTAATAATAAAACGAATATAATTTATTCGTCGTGTAAAAACTGTTAAGATATATCTATTATTCTGCATCAAAGAAAATTTAGAGAGAAACTATAATTGTAAATAAACGTTATTTATTTTTTATTTATGAGCAAACTCATGTCCTTTCTCATCATGTATCGTACTCGTTATTGTTATTACGCACAGATAAACAATGGAAATACTAAAATGGCCTAAGAATTCTATATTCAATAGATCACACAAATGAAAGTAAAGCTCTTAGCAAAAGATAGAAATGAAAACAATTCTTTCAACGCTGGAGATATAGAGTTTGTGCGAATAATTTTTCATCACTCAACAAAGCACTTTCAAGTGTCTTTTATCATCACCGCCATAATACATCATAGGACGCGATTACAGTGAGAATGTACGGAGAAAAATTGAGGTCGCTACGAAATATACGAAATCATCACAATTGCGTATTTAACAAAGCATTCAATTTAATTTTCGACCCATAACTCAGCAGCACTCACAACTAGCATGATATTCAGCAGTTCTCGATACTCACTTTAAAACCTTTGTACCATTCCTTTATGGTCGCTTCGTCGTATCGCGTATGCGACTTAAGGAAGTCCATATCTTCTTTGCTCAACTTGTCTTTGCTCCCGAAACAACCCATTTTGATATCTGCAACAATCAATAAAACATTTCGTGAGAACAAATGTAAAATTTTCGATAGCAGCTATTAAAAACACTTTTCATCACAATAAAAGATTACCAATTTATATTTAGACGATCAATTTAATTTCTAGGCGCAGTCGGCGCAGATGAACGGAATAATCAATTTAGACAATTAATTTAATTTCCAGAAGTAGAAATTATCTCATATTATTTCGCTCTGTATTTCAAGAAGTAAAGTCTCGCAGCTTTCATCTTAATGTGTATTTTCAATCTCGGGTTATATGTCTAGATTAACAATTTCGCCCACCATGCACTACCACGCTTTTCACGAACGATAAAACCTTCTGCGCGACAAGTCTGAGCTAGCCTTCTCGCGCGCCGCGCATATGAAATATTGGTGAATTATGTTAGCAGCATTGAACAAGTTATAAAGCCGGTTATAAAATAAGATAGGTATGTAGTTGGATGTCTTCTACTCCTGTAACTTTATTTTACCCCATTCCATATTTTATCAGGGCGATTGCACACTTCATCTTCGTAACAGTCAATGTTATCGATCTTTGCAAAACTTTACAAAGTTTCGTTTAATTTAAGTGCTACTAACTACTAAGTACAATATGCTTATGGACAATATTATTGTAATTTGTTAGTGGTCTTAACACATTACGGCACACTATAAAATTTAGTAAAAGCGTTATTCATTAAATAATCTCAATAGTGAAAATGTATTGTAAAAATTGTTATCCCGAATACTTTAACACTTTTTTAAAGAGTATTTTAATAAGTATAAGCATTTTTGGAAATAAGAGTATTTTAATCTTAAATATTATAAATTTTATTTTGTTATTTATATATAATTGTGTATAAAAGTTGTACGATACACACTCTTATATACAAAAAATAATCAGGAAATAATAGTTTATTGCAATATTAACAGGTAAATTATTAATATTAAAATATTCAATAGTTGAATTAATGAATTTAAGAATTTTACAATAATGTGAAGTTACTATAACTTATTAGTTCAACTTATTAGTGAGAAAGTACTTCAACTTATTAGTAATTCCGTACTTCAACTTATTAGTAATAATAAGTTATGAAAATACTAAAATATTTTTCGTGATCAACACATATGATAAATTCTATACGTTTTTGATTACAGGATTAAATGAAAAATATTTTATTTTTTAATAAATGTTATTTTCATGACTTTCATTACCCGCGTTTCATTCTTGAGTGAAATGAAATTTTAATGCTTTAATTTTTTCCCCCCCAAAAAGAAACAGATTAATGGATCAATGTTTTCCAGAAGATAAAAATAGAAAGGTTTATTGCGAAATAAGTTTCTAATTTTCTCAGAAAAAAAAAAGAAACCAAGTATTAAAACTCCATTTTTGTCTATAATATGGGATAACGAACATAATGTTCCTGCAGACTAACAGATTTCTTGCAAGATTTCGCGAAAATGCATATAATTGATACCTTGGTCCAGCAACTTGCGATATAAAGCGATCTCGATAACGGTTACACGGAAGTTCTTGCCTGTTGTTACGTGGTAAGAGACTTTGTGTTCGTAATTTTCGAGATGTCGTATATCGCGGTGTACCATATATTGCATGCACATAATGCACGCAACGCACGCTCATCGTTGCACTCTCGACCGAAATTCGAAATTGTCGGTAACATCGCCATAAATGGCAGGATATCGAAACCGAATGCGTGATCAGGATGACGATGACGAATGACACAGGCATACATGCACTATTTAGGAAAGACAAACGAGCAAGATGCTTTCAACAATTCTTGGGGGAATTTATCAGAAATAAGCATCCGTATTTAATTACGAGTGACTAAAAACATTTTATTATAAAAAATTTATATTAATCTATTTTATATACAGCAGTAATTTATATCACAATAATCGCTTGATGATTCTTTTTCAGTTTATTCGATAGCTAGCTATTTATAGAATATGTATTTAATCTCTGATTAATTAGACTATAATATCATTTCTATTGTAAGTAATAAAATACGTTTTGATATTCTTTTTCCTTAAGCTCTATCTCGTAAATTAAGTTTATGTATCTTTTCTAATTATCGTAAAAATATTTTCCATTTCTTGAATAGTGTATCCTATAAAAATTATATTAAAATAAATAAATAAAACTTTCTAAAAAAATTTATTAATTCCATTATTTCCTCTAATGTTATAATTGTAATATAATTTTAAGTTTTTGCTTCATCAGCTTTACTTAGGGTCAAAGGAAGGAAAATATATAGGCCACTTATAGCGACGGGTTCAATGTAGGGTTACGAGTGTAACCTCGATCCATCTCCGATAAAGGGATTTATAATTAAACCTGACTAAAATGATATAAATAGCAAGTAATTTTAGCTACAAAATTAATTATAACTAAAGTTGACTAAAAAGGAACTCCGAATAATTAAAAAATGTAATATTTTAATATTATATTAATTCGTAAAATATTATAAGTCTCCCACATAATTTTCATCACAAAGTGATATCGAACTTTCGTGCAGATATAAATGTCAGAAATCAATGCCTTTCTACTTTATCTGAACAAATGTATAATGTATAAGCACGATGTTCAACTCTTTTGTTGCTAAGATCTTTAAAGACGCAATATGCATACAGATTAATTGTTAATTTTATCACTGTCGAATACGTAAAATGCATATCGAGGAAAAATTAATGCAATAACACTTCAATACTAAAATTCTATAGTAAATAGTTAATTAAATTTAAAAAAAGCTTGAGGATCTCGATTAATCCTAAAGTCATATAAGTATCGTATATAACAGAATGTTCAGCAACCTTGATCCCCTTCGTGTAATACTTACAGGTAACACATACATGTATACCACGATAGCGGAGAAAGAATTAATCATTATGCCGACGTTGACGCGCGAGTAATGTCGTAATGAGCTTCAGTCGATACGCGGATGGAATTATGAGAAACTCACTCGTTCCACGTCAGAACGGAGATGGTAAGGGTGGGCCGAGGGATCGTTTCGACGAGGAGGAAACGGCCGCGATCGTGACTGGCTTGGGGAATCGACGATTGCTCGTGGTCGGCTGATTTAATGGCCGGTACCGGGTGATATGATGACGCATCGCGCGTTGGGTAACAAAAGAGCGGTCGACTCCGCTCTCCGCGTGGTTCGCGAACGTAATACGAAAATGTGAAACACGTAAACGTAATTAACGCCAGCGCGCTTCGCGGTGGCGGTGGCGCCGACTGAACGTCGACGAAGTCGCGACCTGGCCCGCTGGCGGCTATTTACGAGATTAAGCGCGCGGATGAAGATTAACGGGGGACCGCCACGGCGTGTTTATACGTGCTCGAGTTTCGGGAGAGTCGTCGATTATTCCACGGCAAACCGCTACTCGAGTTAATGCGCCACATTCGCAAACTCCAAAGTTCTCGTTCGAGAAGAAATTACATGCCCGTCTTTCTCTCTCTCTTCATCTTGGCGAACGCTTTAAACTGTTGCTAAGAGATGGTAGACACACACATTCACTGTATATTAATCATAGGAAGGTTCTTTCGCTGCAAGTTTTAACGACCTATAGAGAACCCGCGACGAATCTCGCCAGAAGGAATTTATCGATCGTGCTCCAGATGCGAAGGAGATATTATAGTTGTTGATGTACCTTTTCTCTTTGCATTTGTGTTTTAAGAATTTGATCTCTCAGAACTTCGGTAAATAAATTGAGAAAATTTGCTTAAAAAAAAATTGCGTCATCGATTTTTATAATCCGTATCTGGTGATTATTTAAAATCCAATTGTTACTAAAGAGTTGAACATTTTTATTGTACGCTATTTCGTGATGTTGTTCCTTAACAGCAACAGATAACGATGCGAGGAAGAAGCTAGGCGCTGGGGCTCGGAATGGCAGGGAGATTATAATTGCTAATAAACTCACTTCTTACTTTCTTGTTATGTTTGCTATTCGCAAACTCGGCAATTAAACGAGATTGCTACTAAAGAATTAACATATTTGACCTCACAGTTGTATTCCTCTTATTGTTAGAGACATCATTAAGAGCGAGTTTCAACGACAGTACTTATAAAAAAGTAAAACTGTAAGGTCACGAATGCAATAACCTCGCGGTGATAATGGTTAACCGTTATCATTAGGAAGTCATTCATTACAATAATTATTCTATTAACTGCTCTATTATGTAGGGGAATGATAAAGAGGAAGTGATTCAATCTTCAAATAAATTTTCATTCAAGTTTCACAAATCGTTCTAATGCACGAGGTGATGGCAACAAAGATTTTTATTAAAAAACATTTTCATTACTTTAAAGTACGGTGAAAATATTGCACCCCTACGTAACATCGTTACGTCTCTTCATAATAAAAGACGTTTCAATTTATTTTATGACTATCATTATGGAAATCTGATAAAAGCATTGAAAGTAAACGCTCCCATTTATTTTATAATCAATTTATTTTATGGAAAGCTAAGAGCTTTCCATAATATTATTATTATTATTATTCACGGCCGTCGCGACTGCTGCAAACTTTAGGACTATACACGTACAATCGTGCATGAATTTCAATCACGAGGATCTCGCCGGAACTCGCAAAAGCAGCGACGGCTGCTGCGCCTTGCGTACAACCGAATACACCTGCAACCGTTGATCCTGTACGTGACGAACGCGCACGTGAAGAATATTTATAGCGCAACTGACATTATCGCGCGACCGATCTGGTGCCTTTAGCGCCGACGACCACAAAGAATTAACACCGGAACGTCCGGCCGCGCCGCGTCGTTGCATCGGCGGTTGCATTGGCGGTTCGCATTGACATCCGCATCACACGCGTCGCATATAGTCGCATTGTCGTCCACGCGAAACGTGCCGCGGCGCACGACACAGTTTTGCGCGCTTGTACGAGGAGAAAACGATCCGTGGTGCGTCCGTGCGCGGCCTCTTTTGTCTTTCCCTCGTTTGTTCTACACTATTCTACAGTGGCCGTGGCCCATTGTGCTCGCGACGACGTTTCCGCATTATCCGCGGACTGACTGTCTCTTTTAACGAAACGTTGTACCGCCAATGCGAGTAGATTAAGTGTATCGGACGCTCACCGCTTTCGGTACAATGGCGAATGTAAGGACGACGATTCGACGTGACTCGACTTGTCTCATTTAGATATTTTAGAATTAGATGAATAGACTTGTCCGAATTGGAAGGTATAGATGAATAAAAGAGGATACGGGACGTCTATTCGGGATACGGGAGGGTATTCTGAGATTGTCGGCTTTTATCTTTCATCTAATTGTTTTAACTATTTTTGTCATTTATTTGTAGATCATTCTATTCCTTATCATTA
The DNA here is from genome assembly GCF_003070985.1 of Temnothorax curvispinosus. NCBI lineage: Eukaryota > Metazoa > Arthropoda > Insecta > Hymenoptera > Formicidae > Temnothorax > Temnothorax curvispinosus. The sequence goes on from NW_020224572.1 coordinate 68,241, forward strand.
GATTATCATCAGAGAAAATAGAAGAAGACTTAAAATTAGGTAAATTAATACCACGAAAAGAAATGAAGTCTATACTGCAAATCGAAGGTTGTTATTTTAGCTGAAACTCTTTTTATACTGCATTTCTTGCCGTTTTAAATCACGCCATTTAATGATTGAATGTATCAACTTCTTTAATACGATTAAACGTGTTAAATGACGTATAAGGTAAGAAACATGTAAAAAGAGCTTCAGTTAAAAATGTGTTATTTTTAGACGTTATTTATGCGTGTAAAAATAACACACTTGTTTTTTGCAGTGTAAGAATAACTTGTATAAAATGTTATACTACCTACATATATATTTATTTTTTAAATTTAGGCTCCTTTACTCATGCGACATATAAGTTGATCTTTGGCGCCGTTTTTTTTTTTCTCGAATAATTTGTCTCCATGTCGCTCTCGCAGACACGGGCTTGTTACTCAACTGTGTAAACACGTAACGCGATACTGCCAGGGAAGAGCAGTACCTAAAATAGATATTTGACCATACGTAGCTATATCGATCGCTTGTAAAGGTCGCAATATTTGCAGTGGCAAATCAAAAAGGAATTTCACGTCCTCATTTCTGCAATTCTCACGGTGGTAATTCGTCACGAAATGCATGGACGGAATAGAACAGGCGGGTAGTTTTTCTCGCCACGTAAAAGCGATTTTATAGCCAAGTACGCTATTAATAATGGCAATGTCTATTATTAATATAGCGCACTTGGCTATAAAACTACTTTTGTGGCGTAGGCGAGTTAAAATGTCGCTACCATGTGTAAACGTTACGACATGCAATTTATGGCTTCGACTGTAAAGTGCTAAGTGCTGGAAAACGATATCGCGATAATATTGCCCCGAGACGGAAAGTTCGATCGAGCAAATATCAGTCATTGCAATCGTACATATCATGCTGATAAAATCACAATTCGGAGATCTGTCATCGATGTATTCCTTGCAATTCAAAAATATTACAGAAGTCAAGACAATCGCAAAACTAAAGAAGTATAATTGATGTATAATTTTCAAATAAAATTACGTCTTATTTTTGTGGAATATATTCGAGCTACAGCTTTTCTTTTTTAATCTTCTCTTTTATATTCAAAGATATATTCCTATATACATTTTAGTATTCTCGTCCTTACATTGCACTGTCGCAATTTGGCTTTTGTGAAAAAAGAAATATGAGTTATGTAACAAAGGTATGAAAATTAATTTGCAAAATTATGACAAATTAGACGATGCCAACACGCTGCAGATTAATCCCTACATTTTGTGACACATCCAAAATATCCATATCTGATTAGTTAATTACAAAACCTGAAATATAATTAACTTTGTCCTACGTGGCTGCAGCTTTAATTTTAAATAAAACTTAACTGTGTCATGATATCTAGCCATTCGCTCATTAAGACTTCAAAAGTGGCGAAATTAGACTGAGAATTAATAATTTCACGTCGCCGTCTCTATAGTTTTTGTGCTGAATTTCGACGATTGAAACATATCGCGGTCAACTGTACCTATACAGAAATACATAAATGTATAAATGTTTAAAATGTACAAAAGTAATTAGAGAGCAATTCCGTGCTTCGAGATATAAGAAACTTCTTATTCACCAAGCGTAATACCGTCGCGACGGCGCTTATATCGTCGATGCGACCAAACGCCGGCCCTACTCTTCGTTTTTATTTACCGAACTTCGTCGTCGTGGAGCCGCAGCGATGAAAAATTTCTTAGGAGCATTGCTTCTCGCCCTCAAAAACTTTCTGAAGGCCGTTATTGTACGCGCGCCGCTGAAGCCTCTGGCCTAGTAAAAGTACCGTGGGGCAGTTTCATTAAAATTTCCTGGCAATACCACGGGTACGTTTCCCTAGAAAGTACGGCGAGGAAAGTTTCAACGATGTGTCCTCCTTAAAGACTTTGCGGATTTTGTTTTATTAACGACGACAGTGTGAAATTTAATCATGGACCAATTCTTCAAGATTTCAACAAATGAGCGTCTAATCCATCCGACTTTATGCACATAGTCGAGCAATATGACTCACCGTTTTTTTTTTTCCAATAAAAAGTATAACAATTAGAAATTTTTTTAATATAAAAAAAGTGCAAACGGCTTTATTATAAAAAAAATATCACTAAATAATGTAACAATAAGCGATATTCAAGCAGCGATACTTTGTTAAATGATTGTTCAGTTTATAATAATTGTAATACAAAAGTAAACCGAGAAAATATCGCTAATACCCATAAAATAATACATATCTCACCATTGCATCGACTGTTTTAGCGATCTGTTGTTATTTTCACGACACAAAAGATCATACATAACCGGTGAATGGTTGCGGTGCATATACCTCTTGCGATGTCGAGCGTGCGGGAAATCTCGCTAATGCCGTTCATAGTTAAGTAGCCTAATTGCGCACGTGAGCAATGTGCGGACTAAGGGGCGCACAACAGCATAATGAGCGGTGAATTTATGTACTATCATTCTAATGGCGGTGCCCTTTCGCGGACCGAAACGACCGACCGAACGGAGACAATGAAAACGACGATATAATGCCAAGATCGCGGCGCGGCGGTGTTAGCTAATGGGCGCTTCGCTCGTGTGTCGTGGACAACGTTAACATAGTTATGGTGCACAATGGTGCGCCAGCACGAAAATGGAGGGAAGACAAATAATCCGAGCGACGGGCCATGGGAACGTTGCAACGTCCGGCAGCTTCGAATATTAAAGCGATAGCAACGTGCTGCCTCGATCCTGTTGCAACTGTGAATTCTATCACGCGGATTGCGTTACTGAACAGCACAAAGGTGCATGCGCGTATGCATATTATATAATTACAGAAGCAAAACTCGTGTCGCGTACCTCGCAGTCTTTTTGAATAATTTATATAGTCTTTACTGTAGCTTGCTGTACTTTCGTTCAGCACAAAATCAATCATATTTCAAACTCGTGAAACAAGAAAGCCAATAAAATTCGTCCGAAATGTCTGCACGTGTAAGAGCCATTTTCAATAACTTTTAGAAAATGGTAAATGCTAGTTTTTTATCTCTATATATCGTTCTCGTGTAGAGTGTTATAAGCTGGAAATGGCAATATGTATGATCGCCAAGTATAACACGATAACATGATAATGTACACATCAGCGTTCGTTTGTGCTTTCGCTATTCTCATTCGTTATATTTGCGTGGCACGTTATACGCTACGATGATTAATCAAGCAAGCTTGGGCGTTTCATGGAATGCCCTGCTGGGCCGACCAGCAAAATAATGAAGCGCTATATCAATTCGCTTTCTCGCCCGAAGTGTTTACTCAAAATTACTTTGCATCGTTGCCTGATTATTCTCAACGCGATTGCACATGCCCGTGTACACGTACATGCGATTTTAATAATCCTCCTCGAGTTTCGGTCTAAAGAAGACGAATTGAGTCGCAGCCGGTGATAAACGCGACCTGACCACGCACACAAGCCTCCGTTGACCTAAAAAAAGAAACTAAGCTTCCGTAGCGAGCGACACGCAAGTTGATTAGCTCAGTGAAGCCTGCGTATGAAATCGGACGTAAGATTTTGTTTATTTCTAGTAGTCGATTTATCTTTCGCGAGAAACAAAAAAATACTATCAAAGCGTCTACAACTTACGTGTAAACAAAAAAAATGCACTTTTCATAGTCAAAAAACGAATAAAATTTTATATGATAGGTATTATATAAAATAGTTTTATTTTAAAATGCGTTGCCAATGTAGCCAATTGGGTTAGAATTTCAAAGCATTACCTTGATATTAATATTAATTACATTTAAAAAAATATTATCCTCCATTATTATTATCGCGTTTACATTTTGATTATAAATGTTATTATTATATTAATAATCAATTAAAATTGAGAATGGTTTACAAATATATCCAGCTGAAATATTAACTAAAATAACTAATAATATAATAGTAAAATAATATATAATTACCAGAAATATTACATGTTTATAAACGGAGTCTATGGACCAATTTCACAGTCTCTGATCAACTTGATTCTCCGATTAAACTCACTCTTTATCTCTTTCTAACTGTCCCTCTTAGACCGGTATTCATAGTCGAATCTTTATATTTAAGACCATCTTAAGTACGATCTTAAGATGTTATGAACCAATCACAGAACCGTATATTGGCATCTTAAGACATTACTTAAAATGGTTTTAAAATAAGAACCGACTATGAATACCAGCCTTTTAGAGTCGATTTCACAGTCTCCCATTAACTTGATCCTCCGATTAAACTCTTCATCATCTCTTTCTAACTGTCCCCTTTATATCCGTTTCTACTATTCTAATGCAGATTAACTTTGATCTTGGTTGAACTTACCTTTTATCTTTTTCTAATTTTAAGAACTAGAAAAAAAAAGTAAGTTAAACCGCGATTAAAGTTAATCTACATTGGTAGAAATGGAAAGAGACGAAGAATGAGTTTAATCGAAGGATCAAGTTAATCGGAGATGGTGAAATCGGCCCTATACAGGTCCTTACAGCGCATACACACATTATTTTTCAAGAGAAATAAATGATAACAAATTCTTCGACTTTAATTTAATGCCGAATTAAAACTGAAGATGACTTTAATTTTATGCTAAATTTCTCGACAAATTTGAAGTAAATCTTTTTCTCGTAAATATCTATCATTTATATCTTTTTAATACTTTATATTGAATTTAATATTTAAAAAAATAGTAAGCATCGAATTAAAATTTTGAGAAAAAAGTCCGTATGGGTTTAAATATTTTGTTATCTATAATTGCATTCCGAAAGTTTATTTCAAGAAATACTTTTTGTTTGTCATCACCTATAAATTAGAAAAAGATATAGGTACATATAATGTATTATACCATCACGTATCTGTTAAAAAAAGATATAAAAGGAATATTGATAAAATCAAATAAAAGGGATATTAATATAATCAATAAAAGGAATATTGATATAATCGAATTACAATTATATTAACCGAAACGATTTTGTAATAAAAATGCTTTATGATACATTTAGCGCAAGTCCAGAGAGCTATTCCCCGTATGGTTTCTCGCTAAATAATAACGCTGGTACTATCGGTACGCGGTTGTCTTATCGCAAAAGCGTTAATCAGTAAGATACATTTGCCCTGCAAATTTACTCTCCGTGCACATTATCGGACTGCGCGGGCGAATTAGGAAGCAAAATGGGTGCGGAATAGCGCGAACAAACTTTCGAGAAGCAAGTCAAAGTGCCTCAACATAAACGAAAAAGTCTCACGCTACCGAGTGCTACCGCACCAGTACGCGGATTGCGTTCAAGTAAAACGAAACAATTTTCTCCTTTGAAGTTGCGAATGAAGTTTCCAGTTTGCAACGAGTACGCGGGCGAGTACACAAGTCGCTCCGATGACGTAAGGCATGCAAGCAACCCTTATATATTCTATAACTTTTACCTTCATAAACTAGTAGCTAAATAAATCCCACAATTGTTAATTAATTTTTCGACGTTTAATTCTATCTTCATTTTGTGTAATTTTAATTTCTTAACGTACCATATGTTATAATTTTATTTTATCTTAAGATGAACTGGACGCATTATGTGAATTTATTCGTGTGCGAATGGAAGATAATAAAACAGTTCACATTATTAAAATATTAAGAATTTAATATAAATAAACTTTTATATGTAATAAACGTTTATAAGTAATAAAATAATGTATCCAATTAGTTACACTTAATAAAACTGAAATACTAAATTTACTAATATTTGTATACTATTTGCTTTTAACTTTATGTTCCATTTTAGTTTTATAAAGTAGTAAAAGTGACCATAAAAATGTTTTTCGTCAAAACTGTTTTCCATAATAATGTAAGAGAACTCACACGATATTTTAGCCAGTGAATTTTAAAATGTTTTTTCCTCAGAACTGTTTTCCATAATAATGTAAGAGAACTCGCATGATATTTTATCCAGCGAATGTAACTTTCTTTTACTATATATACCTGTCAAGTTTTAATTAAAAGTAGCCACAACTATTACTACACACTTATTTTTGTGTGTGATGCGATTGCTTTTAATTAAAATCATCATAAATCCCACAAAAATTAATCTGCCGCATAATCGCGCGCGAAATTCTCTTTACATAATATTTAATAATTTTAATTAAAGTTCTTTGAAAATTCTAAAGTACTTCACTAATGATTTATCTGTTCGTACATTTTTTGTAATAGAATAAAAGAAGTTTTTGTGGCCTCTTCACAACTTAAGACCAAGGCAGCATCTCTCTTTCTGAAAAAGAGCTACGATAAGTAAGAGGATATTACTGAAAATGTACTATTGACGGATTGTTACATTTTAGAGGTAAATTATGATCTAATTAAACATGTGCATGCAAAATTAAATACTAGCAACACGCAATATAAATCACGCAGATTGATATCCTAATGATATATACCTATGATATAATCCAATCCTAATGATATATACAGAGGCAAGTGGTGAATCGCATCGTCATTGCTACAGATCATGAATTATTATCCGTGTAACTTGGGATCGATAATTCGGAATTCGTCTATTCGGAAAAATAATGTGGTCGCGCAACGGTATGAATTACGGACTGCTATCAAGTTATAATGCACTGGTAATGAAATTGATACATAGGGTGCCTAACAATTTCATATGACAGTTTAGAAATCTTCGTGTTTTTTACTTAAAAATATCATGTATATCAACAAAAATTTGTACTGTTTTTCTGTTATAGAATTTTTTGTTTAAAACGCAATTTTTTAAAAATAAAAAAAATAAAAAACAACTTATTTATTCTAAATATTTTTATATTTTTATATATTATTTACAAGTATATTTATATTTTTTAAATCTCTGAATTGTAGTAATTTATTTTATGCAAAATACCATAGATATTTTAATGTTCAAGAAAGATGTTCGCGTTCAGCTTGAATGCACAATTTTTTCCATCTAGGGAACGTGAAAAAGTACAAAAGTAAAACATGAAGAACGGCGCAACGTTTTTAACGCGCGCCCTTTACAGAAAATCCGCTAAAATATTCCATCTCGCATATTTATTTTATCCGTCCGTATGTTCACTTTATATTTTGTATCAAAACTGAACATCTGATCCACCGAACCTTTTATTGCGTTCGATTCGTGTAATATAATACGACAATAAAACAACCACATTTATCGCCAGAGAACAGGGCTCTTCAATTTTACATCACGCTTTTACGTCTACGAACATAAAAATTGAGCAAAACGACTTTCAGAGATCTTCGTGTATTCTAACGACGACTCCATTTTAAAAGAGTGTCAAGACTAACACAATTTCAATAAAGAACTACAAGCATATACATAAATTACGGCTATATTTATCTACATCATGATAGTATCGCAATTTTCCTACTCTGTATTATGAAAAGTTAAACTAGCAATTACGTCATTTTCAGTTCATGTTTCAAAGGCTCGTAACAGAAATGAAAATTAAATGCATATGAGTTTTTCAAGTAAAATTAACCGGAAGATATAAAATCTCCAGGGCACAATATAACTGGACACCCAGTACACGACAGGTCACAGCAGGACGCAAATTGCAGGCCGATATCGCGCTTCGGTGATGGCCGTGCGGATTTTCAGCTACAACCGCAATTTACAATTCTTCCGTTTCAGCTATAAATTACTGAGGGGTCGTGCCTCGGTGGACATTGACGCGAATCGCCAACGACGCGGCCTCGCGCGTGCTATATTCCCCAGCGAGAATAAAATTGCTATTCTAATTGCCGGCACTATACGCGCGTATACATCATGCGAAGGCATTAATCTTGCGATGTTCTCGTCGCAAGTTTTTGATGTGGAGTCAAGATTAGGATATAAAAAAAGATAAGAAATAAATGCAAGATGCTCTGAATATGTAACAACAAAGCTCAATTTTAAAAAGTTTTTTTAATGAATTTTTATTAATTAATTTTAATTTGCTACGATATTGATACGTAACCAATTTAATAAAATTCTAGTACACTTTTCTATAAATAAATTTTTCTATAATTATTATAACTGTAACTATAGAGATGTTTTTTATTTCTAACAGATAACAATATTGTCAATATCCTTTGATAAACATAGACTTCATCGTCTTCATCATTTTTTTCTTTTCCTTCTTTTCTTGCATCTATTTTTTATAATTAATATTTTATCGTATTACATTATATAGTCTTCGTTTTGAAATATTATCAAAGTAACAATATGGCTTCATATCTTTAGCGAAAAGTGACAATAAGGAGGAAAACGTACTATAATAAAGATGTCACTTCTTCTTTTTATCTCTTATATTCTACTTTTTAATATTCTATTTGTCCCCGGCCATAAACTTTCGAACGGAAGTTTCCGACAGCTCACGTTTCCGACGCTCTTAACGTGATTCTTCAGTATCTCTATGGGAAGATGGATCCTATCCAAGACGAATCGACAATACGCGATCTGCATGACAATTGCGTAGGATCATTTTTGTTCCTTCGTGCTGAGTTATTTGAAAATTGTCCTAAGCTTCTTATAAAAAGTGTACTTAAAAGAAGAATGCTAGAAGACGATCTAATGTGTGAAATGAATAAAGATCTAATGATTTATTAGATAAATAACATAATAACATTCAGAATGTGTATTTTAAAATGCTCCATTTTTCTTTCTCTCTTAAGGATAACATAATTTTTTCCCTAAATATACAGGCGGCGTTCTCATGCGACAAATTATGACTCGGAGAGGCGATTGATTTATTAAAGCAATATTAGAAATTTGAATTTAGGACGAAAACTATCGCGATCCTTTAGATTGTAACGAATGGTGGAACCTTTGATTCTTTATGATATACATGGTAATCGGTAATCGGGAATTTGCGTAAGGTGTCCCTGGTGAATTCGCGTAACGCGACTGGCTCATTAATATTTCAAATAATAATTTGAGAGAACAATGTACCTAGGACGTATATATCTCCATAATGGCGGAATAACTGCACCGGCGATTGTATTCGTCCTGTAATAACGCGACATTATTCAGTCCCCAAGTATTTCATTGAATTTAAAATTGAAGCAGCTCGAATTATACGACGATCGCGAAGCATTATTTCTACAGGCGCAATTGCGGCGCAACAATACTTAGTCATTAGTGCAAAGCGATGGATCAGTTAGATAAAAAGACTCGTTAATTTTTATAACGCGCGGTAATTTTTATCAATAATACCCAGTGCAAGATTAATCGATCCCGGGCCATAATAATCGCGCTGCAAAGACAAAAGCTGTTTCCTCGCATTAACCTTAATTAGAAAACGGTTTCTTTACTATTAAGAGATAAGATCAGTAGAAAAATAATACAATATCAAAGATATTTTTTAAAACATAATTAAGCAAAAAATAATAAAAAGTACTTCTCTCCCTCTCCCCCCCCTCTCTCTCTCTCTCTCTCTTCTGTCTTTCCTTATATTATTTTTTTAAAATTAATTTATCAGCTACAAACTTCAAAGTATAAGTATTGTTGACAAAATTTGTAACGCAAGCATATTTGAATATTTTCAAACTCTCCTAATTTTGAAAAGCTAGCGATCATATCCTGTCAATAACACAAATTCTGTCTTGACATTGCGACAGATACGTCGAGATGCACGTTATTGCAAAATCATACTCCATATTTTTTCCGCGATTTATTTACGCACGGAAAGCAAGCACGGAACGATGATTTAGATGCGACCGCGATTAACACTGACAACTTATTGTTTTTTCAAAAATATGAGATTAAACACATATAGATAAAATTTATTTAATTACGGAATACACTAATTCAGCGCATTGAAAATTTGTAAATGGCAATTTGTTGCATAAAAACGTATTCCTGAAACACAATGTGATTATCGAGAATCTGTTAGGTTATCAGCAAAAATTATTTCAATCATTTCATGATTTAGAATATGCAACATGCAGCTAATTAAACCAATGATAATTAATTTAAATTCGTCTAAATACGTTATTTGCTACAATTGACATTAATTAGCAAAATATGGAAATTAAATAAAGACATAAATTAATGCGTCAATTAATTAACAAATGGAGCATCATCCCTGCAAACTATGAAACTGTGAATGTTACAAGTCTTAACTGCAAATCGAAATATTCTCGACATTTGCAGAAAATGCACATATCTGCATCTGTATCTGTATAATTATTTTACAATTGAGACACGAACGCTGACGTCAATTTTAAGCGATCGATAAGTAGGTATACGACGTTTATAGAAATTTTCACTGTTCCACCGATACAGCAATAGAACCGGTTTGCAATGGCGAAGAGTCTATATTGACAGATCCGTTCAAAAGTTAGCTGCGAATTGTTACGCTTGATCGTGGACGTCATCGCGAGTCAAAGTCTTTATCTAGTTCCACGTGCGGCGATATACAATATGCTTCCCAAAATGAAAATTGCACAACGCATCCTTTAACATATGTGATTATACTGAAATTAACATTTAAAAATGATATCAGCTAATTTTTCAAATATCCGCTATCTAAACGTATAACTTTAGATTTTTCTAAGTAAAAAAATATATGTTTGCTTTGAAACGAACGAGAGTCAAATTTTCTCTACGATAACAGACGGTTTTGAAATTATTATTGTAGATTTTTCGCTATCGAGGAATCAGATCTCGAAACGTATACGCTTTTCAGATGACCGATGACATGATACTCGTTGTGAAGCGATACTCGTGAATGCAGCCCAGGCTGCTTTACAAACGCGTTAGAAATATCTCCCGGCCCGAGGTATTTCCCCTGTCGAGGCAGCAATATAGCCGCGGCGACGAGATCGATAGCATGCTGGAGAATCGGGACACGTGTATAAAACGTTTTAACTGTCACGCGGAGTGTACGCGCTAGGCCGTAAACACATAAAAATATACGTATAAACAGTACTGTGTGCCAGTGCTCCGATCGCATGCGTGAATAGCGCCGTTCCGTGTCGCGCGTGTCTGACCATAGATAGGATTTTCTACTGCGACCGTCTATATTCGTGACGATAGATAATAGGATCGCGGCTAACGATACAACGTTACAACTTATACATGTCAAATACGGTATTCCTATATATTAACAATTCAAATGAGTTTACAATGTTGCAATTGCTCGGGAAAGAATGATTAGCGCTATCTAAACGGCGTTCCAGAATGTTGTTGAGAACACACAAACCGCTCTTCGGAAAACGTAAAAACATGATTTGTTGCTACAATAAGGCAGCATTTTATTCGCCCAATAAAATAACCGAGGTTTCTGTTTGCGACAATTTACGTGCCAAGCAAAATAAAGTGTACACATGATACTGCACTAATTGAAACGTTAATATTATATATCTTTTGTAATAGCGTTTCTAATTTTTTATTTCTAAATATTTGTTCTTTTTGCCAACGTAACATCAAATATTCCGCTATTTTGCGCTCAATCAATTATTACACCATGAAAATGTGTACCTGAGTTATCAGACCTGCTCGTACCTCGTTATGTCTTTCATAACTAAAATATCGAGTATCGCGCATATAATAGAAACTAATAGAGAATACGGTCGATGTTATCAACAAAACACACGGAGCGCGCGTAAACACACTCTATTATATAACGTTACGGAACTTTAATGTAGAACCGTAATATATGACACCTTGTTAATTATTGTGCAAACGGCTTTCGTAATTAATGGCGTAACGTCCAGCTTGCGTGAAATAAAGGGAAACAGCTTAATTAAAAAGGAGCGGCGAGTTACGTACCTAATAAAGCGCGCAATGTTTTTAACATTATATTATTGTGCTACTTTATTTCAAATTCAACACATTGTAGATTCTATAACGCATACACAACTTACTTGTGTATTGGGTATGTTTAAAATTAAATAGTACCGCGACTACTTAATAACGATTTCAATATGCATCACTGCATATACTCGCGACGTGATGCGAGACACTCAAAGATTTAAGATAGAGCTACCGCTTGCATCTAAAATATCTTTTCTGTAATATTATTTTCATAATATTTTGTAATTCACATTCATGAATTTATTTTTGAAGACGTTATACAATATAGCGTTGAAATATGTAAAAAGCAAGGATCAAAGATGCCCAACAACTCTTTACATAATATACCGTATACGAAGAAGAATATGACGTGCAACGAGCTATGTATTATGTAACTTAAATATAAAATGGGCGAATGCACTTTACTTCTCTTTGCGTCGAAGCAAAGTTGCATCTCCGAGAAGTCTTAAAAGTGAGTCAGCCTGTTACAAACGTTATCTACTTATAAAATAAATATACAAATCGCCACTTTGAGATTCACTTTATGTTTTCGCAGAATAAAACGGATAATAGGAAGCAGAGGAAAAGGACAATTGTTAATGTAATACTTCTTTTGAAGACAAATATACATCATTATAAAAGGAAATTCCATTCTTCTCTCGTGCTTATAGAAGAGAGTATCGGAGAATGTTTGCCGGACAAAATCGACGAATATTGCAAGTTACGTAAGACCGTAAACGATTAGCGAAACTTTTCCGAACAGATAACAGGTTTGTGAGAGACAATTTCTCGCCTGGTAGCATGGCATGCGCGAGTTGCGCGTGCGGACACAGCAAAAAGGATGTTACACGAATATATTCCACGAACATCAGGAAGTTCAAACTTTTCTAAATTGCAAGACTGCAGCTGGCACACTACCAGCAGAAAACCTCGACAACTCGTGTACGCAGCCTGTATATTTAAAAGCATAAGGACTTTCAAAATACACCGCTATAATATGGCTAATCTGCGTAACTAATTTCTTACTTAAGAATATAAGTGAAACGACGCTTCTCGTCGACGGAAATAAGCTCCCGTCGTGGTATTCTTGAGGCTGATTTAACTTGCGTACGTGCGAAATCGCCGAGCGCGCAATTCACGCGAATAAAATAGAATTTCAAAATACAGGGGATTTGTGTGTGTGTGTGTGTGTGTGTGTGCTTTTAATAAAGATTTGTGTTGCTCTATTTTGTTATTCGACTGATTCAATATTGAGCCTATAATTTGCCAGACCGGACGCAAAACTTCCGCGTACGTGGCCAATAACAAATAAATATATAGCGGAAAACAAATCGACAATTTGATACCTGTTTTAACGCATTGCACACACACACACAGTGAGTTATTGGAATATAAAATAAACAAAAACAGATGCAAAATCGAAATTTTAAACGGTTATGTAAGGTAATTAATTTTTGGCAATTTCCGCAACGCCCAAAACGTTCGTACATAAAATTAAACTTCCAAGAGAATTTCTCTTTTTATGGTATAAATTCTGCTTCTTCTTTTGTCATCTAGAACTATATATATATTAACCGCGATGATATTATCGTTCATTTTTACCTCGCGATTTAAAGTCGGCCTTTGAAGGTTTCAATGACTTTTGTGAAGGAATTATAGTGAACGGTCACACACAGTGCACGGTGACAGAGAATACGAGTACGACTTCCTGGTTGAAAAAGTTTTTAACTTTTAATTGCTTGTAATTGTAATAACGGAAAACTTCATATTTCTATTCCGCGACTCTTGCGTCATCGTGCATTTTGATGTATTTAATAAAAATATATAAATTTCAATTTAAATATAAAATTTAGAAAATATTAGAGAAATACAGTGACTCAGAAAACCGATCAAATCATATCATTGTTACGAATTTATTTTAAAAATTCATAAACAATGATATCTGCTGTAGCGTGATCGTAGATATTTATTTATTTATATGTTATGTTGATATTAAAAAATTGTTTTCATCAAGTGCGCCTTTTTTAAAGTAATTAATTATAGATCATTGTTGTGTAGTACATTTGATCAGTTTCGTGAGTCACTGCGTATATAATGCAGAAAATATAATGATGTTATTCAATTGAGGTCATGCTATAAATAATGCTGGAAATAATAACGATATAATTGAAAAAATCCTCACTACCTATGAAGAAAATAAACTGCAATTGTTTTTCATTAAACAAGCATATGAGTTTCATTGTACAAAAACAAATTAAAAATAGATTCTCTCGCTCTCGTTAGTTCGCAGGGACAAACATCTTTCAATTATAAAATAATATTATCCGACCTTTAAAAGATCCGTAATTTTAAAAGAAATATTCTCTTTAATACTTTTCAAATTTAACTTTTTAAAAATAAACGACATTTTTAATGATTAAAAGGGAAGAAAGAATAAAAATGCAAGATAATGTGCATTTTTTCAACGCATATTTGTATGTGTAATATATCCGAGCATATTTCCATTAGGTATGAACTAAAATATTCTTCCTTTTGCTTTATTAAATTCTTCCAAAACTCTTATTGAAATCTTTCTCATCAATCTGTAAGAGTAGAGAAAGAGAGAGAGAATAGAAGGGGAAGAGATTAATCTCTTACAAAAAAGTATTAAACCTTGCAAGAGAATTGATCAATAAGAGGATTCGCGGTCTGTTTTGACACTTGAAAATCGGGCACTAAGTACCTCCATCTCACCCGGAACCATGAAATCCTTTCAGTAGTTCGTCCAATCGCCCCGACTTCGGCCGTCTGATGAACGTGTCCAACATGACCACGATACCAAGTTTGCCGGTATTTGCATACATCCCTCCACGCCTTTCAATTCCTCATGTAACCCATCTCTCATCCCAAGGTTTCGACGTTTGCATACGATAAAACGGTATTCCGGCAGAGTATATCCCGATACTCCCAACCGTCATACGATTCGTTCGCGGGAAAATGCATAAAACATTTCGCGTGCAGTCGGCATCGATGGATTACAAAACAAATACGAAGGGTAAATACTGATATCAGTAGGAGTCAAGAGAGAACGCCTTAAAATGATCTTTATCTAAAATATACATAAACGTATATTTTGTCTTCCTCAATTAATTTTTCTTCCAAATAAGATATTAGAATTTTCAAAATGTTTCTCCCGAAGCATTGGTTTTTGCTTGTCGCAAAGATTGCTAAATGGTCATTCAAAATCGTGTCAGTTTTCAATCAGAAGCAGAGTTTCCCTGAATAACAATGATAAGCACGTCAATTGTTCATAGTAGTCTGTGCTGAATACTCTACTGTCTCCATAGAAGCTGCGTCGCATCGATCGACCATTCGTGCGCGAATATAATGTTGATCATGTGCTCCGCCTGTTTAGAGACACGCGATACGCGAATCAAATAATGAAATGGACGGAACCCGCATGGCATAATTATTAACTATGATTTCGGCGAGAGACGGAGAGATGATTATTCGTGCGAGACTCGGAGGACGAATTTGCACAGGTAATGAAGTACGTCATTGGCCGCTCAGTACGAGAATGAAGAATTATCGACTCGAGCCGACAGCATCTTTCTCCTGTGAATCCTAGATTCAGAATTGAAATGGATCCACACGCGACAGCTGGATTCCAAATTCCAACCGGCTTTCTAGCTGTTGAAATGTCGTGCCGACGAGAATGCGTCGAGGCATTTTCATCTAAAAAATCCGCGAAAATCAATCCGATTTTCAATAGAGTCATATGCTAATATTCGAATATTATTTACTATTTACTGATTTTACCGTTTACCTGATTGAATGAAAGATTAAGGAATAAAAGAATAACAGTCGGCTATTATACTATATACTACAATAAATTTAAATATAATTAATATTTAAAAAACTGTTTTTCCATTATTGTAAAATGTAAGATGACTAAACCACGTAAGATAATGTTGTGTGTCTATCTGATATAAAACCGCTGGAAGAATATTTTAAAGAATTTATATAACATATATAAAGCACAGACATCAGCATTTATTCTATTTTCGAGTTGTTGCCAACTTGTTTTTACGTCTCGGAAGAGCCGTTCAATCGCTTCTTCATCGTTAAGGTTTCTTCAGCGTATTTTACGGCGTTGGCACCGCGGTTCCATAAAGTTTGCGAGCCGTTTTTCAGAATGAGGAGAATGACGCGAATAGCTCTCAAAGAGACGAGGAGAATCAGTCGAAACTAGGTCTCGGAGGAAATTCGCCGAACTTTTTATCCTTTACACACCGTAATAGTCTTTGTATATACGGATATATCCCCAAGTCCGTATCAATCACGGAGATTAGTTTGCGCGCATAGATATTTCGATATACATAGATAGCAAATCGCATGCGTTGCATAATAAATACATTAGTATCCAATTGCATACGTTCCCAAATGTGACGTATTCATAGCGTCTATAGCGTCTATAGATAAAAGAAGCGTGGAGAATGTAAAAGAACAGCTAGGATGTGGATATCGAGCTGGGATTTATTCACGTAAAACGAACTGGAAAGTCTACGATAAAGATTTATAATGTGTGAATTTTGTGAAGGCCTTAAAAATATACAATGCTAAATAGAATAAATATATAAATACACTACTACACTGCAAAGCCAAGTGTGTAATTTTTACATATTTAAGTGTGTAAAATCGTGTAGTCATTTTTTACGCATTTGTGAGCGTTTTTTTTCTTTTTTTTTTAATGTGTAAAAATTTACACTTCGCTTTGCAGTGTATATAGCCAAGTGTGTAGTTGTTACATTTCAAAAAAATAACACGCGTACAAATGCATAAAAAGTGACTACACGATTTTACACACTTAAATGTGTCAAAATTACACACTTGGCTTTGCAGTGTAATATTTTAGAGAAAATACGCACTTTATCTCAATGCTATTGTATATCATTATATCATTTTTCATATTTCATTAAATTTTCAAATAAACATTTTAAACAAACTTCTACAAAATACACTTCTATAAAAATATGTAGTGAAAACTCAGATATAAATTTCAGAATTTATAATATTGTCATACCGAATTAGCGCCCGGATATAATACATCATTAATCTAACCGTGGAGGGAGGAAAGGAACACGTCGGTTCACATGATCTAAAATTGTTAAGTGCCATTAAAATTGATCTATAAAGTCCTTTTAAGAGGATTTATTGCATCCAGGGTTTATTGCACTCAGGCTTTATTGCGCTCAGGGTTTATTATTAGAAATTCATGTCGTACTCGTGTTTTTACTTGTCTAGAGCTTTCGTTTACAGACGAAAGGAACCCCGCTCAAGTTTTCCCGTATTATTTCTTTCAACATATCCTTTGATGTAGGCGTATACCTATGACCTCAAATCTCTCTTAATTATTTATTGAATGTATAGATTAATATCTCTTTTCATCCCTTTTTCTCCTCTCTACTCTTGCCTCGTCTGCGAAAGTACCTATAGAATATTGGCTCATATTGGCTCTTCGCGAATTTTACGACTCTTTATCCTATCGATTTCAATGGATAAATAGAAGTTGCACGAACGTCCAGAGTCGTAACGCGTCACAAGAGCCCAACGACTACTTCCAATTACGATCTGTATTGTAGTTGCCCGTAACGAGTACTCCTTTTACTAAGCGACTATTCTCACTGATAGTGACTATTCTCACGATAGTTCGCTATCGTATCCGCACGATCAATAATTGGATGGTCGAAAAGAAGAATCAAAATGCGTTGCAAACATGCTCGCACAATGTAGATTCTGCAAGTCTGTTCTCTCGAAAGTACGTTCTATCAGCAACGCAAGAGGTTTCGAGATGTATAAAGCGAAAGCTTTGTCAGCGTTCTTTGTCTCTTTCTTTTTATTTTGTGCAATAGTAATCTCCGAAAAAACTGCGCACTTTCGTTTAGCAAGCATAAAATTAAAATTTGCACGTTCATATGATTGTAGGGCGTAAAAAATTAATCGGATGTAACCTCGATGAATTTTTAATTATTAACTGATAAATTAATTAAAATAAATTAAAATGATTACTCTTTAATTTATTGTTAATGCGACAAAGCTTTAAAATTCACCACATTATTAATAAAGAACAAAGAACTATCGGAAAAGACGCAAATAATTCAATTTATGGCTATGTATTTTCACTTTTAAATAAAAGATTTTTCATTTTCTAAATAATTCGCAAGAATCACGGAGATAAATATTTAAATTAAATTGCAAGTTCGCTCAGTTTTATAGAAATCAGAAAACGCGAAAAGAAAATGAATCCTAGTGCATGGAAAGAAAGTAAATAGAAACCAACAACAATATAAGAATCACATTATAACTTCTAATTAAAATTAACTCCGTTATTTATCTTCATAAATGAAACTTTTCTCTTTCTATATACAGCAGTTTGTGCTACCATTTGCTTCAATCTATCATCCCTCAATTTATTATTTAATTATTCTATTTATACTAAGTCTTATATTTAATTCTCAGACTATATTCATGTCTTATACTCATTCTTCATAATATATACTCTTACATTTATATCCACCAAACATGAATAATTTACTATATATGCTATTTTAAATATCTGCAATGTTTAAATGTTTTTTCACATATTTCTAATTTGATATAATAAATGTAACGTTTTCGTAAAAGACAATACCAATTATTATTGAATTAACGAATCTATTTTAGTATATGTATAGATCACCTGTTCTTCAAAACGTAAAAAAAATGTTACTGGGGCGCTCGAAGCTAAGGAGTAAACTTCGGGGAGAGAAACAAAAGAAAACGTGTGTATTCAAATGTATAGACTATATTACTTGAACAGAAATTGAATTTTTCCCTGCAAGGGCGCGTGCATGCCGTACGTTTTACGACGCCGAGAAATAACTCGTCACTACCAAATGTCAAGAAAGGCCAGCAGGCATCAAAAGCTATAACATTTACTGTTAGATCGACATCGACGATAAAATTTTATTTTATTGAGCTGCCGGGTGGGTGTCGCGCTCGCATTTATAATCTCGTTTATTTTCGCCGTATCGCATTTTGTGTGACTCCACTTCGGTTAATTTTAACGCGGCCGCATTATTTCGTCACATTATGAAAAGATTTTCCAAATATGCGCGCGCTTTCCGAGAAGGAAAATATACAAGCCGCGGCCATTATCGAAACACAAACATGAATATTGAATCTAACCCATGTTATAGTAGAAACGTAATCTTTTTTTAAAATGGCTGGAATTCCCCGCAGCAATTCCGAAATAAAGAAAAATACAACAAATAACTTTATATTGGGAAACTTCTTCGGTCTTATTGTTAGCTCGATGATTTTTGCTTATTAACTTATTTTTTCAAACATGAGCATCTTAAAATCAACTGAATGAATTTGCTAGATCAATTTAAAGTTAAAGGTTCGCTTTTAATAGCAATTTTTTACATGTTTATACCTTAATTAGTCTTATTTTGTCGCATAAAAAATAATGTAACACGTCGGGATTTTTAATAATGCTGCATAATTATTAAACGTAATTGTTAAATCATTCGAGAATATTTTAGCCATAATTACGTCAATAAAATTATCTTACGTTAAAACGTAACTTACAAGATTCAAACGAGAAAATAGGAAATAAATATGGAAATTCCGCAACCTTCCAAGCTCATCTTCAAACTTTTAACTTTAGTTATTAAATATTTCTTGGTATAAGGAAGCGTGATCGTAATCCTGATTACCTAATTAGCTCGCTCTGCGGTATTTGTAACTTTCTAAACTAAACGTGTTCATTCTATAAAGACCAACATTCCGTGACTATAATACACTTTACTGAAGTAAGTGTATACTCAATTGCGTGCCATCAATCAAGTCGGACAAGTACCGTAATTGAAGTCATCGCACGTCCATTAATTCCAGCGGTATTGCGTAACAGATACACCGCGGCAAGTATATTTAGCATTCAATTCGCGTTGCTAACGTCGATACGTGCCGTGACATCGAAAACACCGAAGACGGTGATCTGGAACGCGAGAGATGGGAACCGCGTCGTATATGACATTTATATATACAATATTCGCGTGTTGTCTCTCGCGTACGATCTCGAAGAGAACAAGGTTAAATCAGTCGAACTATTATAACGAGACTCGTAATCGCGAGCACGTACGGCAATAGGTTGCTCGATGCAGTTTCGCGGAATGAAAATGTGACGAAAGACGCTCGAAGTTCCCTTTCGCGATCGTTCTCGCAATTGTCGCGACGCGATTACGAGCCATCTGGAAGTCTGATCCAGTTGCACACACCACCATTGTCCTTCATCGACGAAGACATTCGTCGCCGAGCTCATCTTCTCAAACTCATCCGACTCAGCAAATTATTTCAGCTCGATCGGGAGCGCCCAGACTCTCGTATTAAATCTCGCTACCGCTCGAATGCAGCCTCTTCTCCATCTGGTTTATCCGGACTTTTCAAATGTAACTACGTGTCGTAGGATCGTGAAGCTCGGCTTCGCGACGACCGGAGGAAATAATCGACGATCATTGCACGTCGTCGGAGGAGACTTTGGCGAAGAGAATTTTCCGCGTTTTATTGTTTACGACCGAGTCATGCGCCGATCGTTACGTCGCCTTTAACCATCAGGTCTTATATATTTCGCTTTAGGACTTCGCCGTCAGGTGGATTCTTGAGAGGCCGCGTAGTGGGATTTACCGTCTCCGGGGAAGGACTCCGGCAGATATTTTATTTGCTATGTCCCGATCTTTTACGGCCATTAATCATTCTTTCCCATGAATCTTCGGCGGAAGTTTTATTCGGTTTGTATTTCAAACCATATACACTATATCATAAACAATATAGTCTTGTGTATGACAAATTATTGTTCCGATGACAGATGTAATTTTCTTCTGGTTTTCATCTCCTTTCTCCCCTTTCTTGATTCGATATATAACGTTAGATACTAATTTTTTTCCTCGCAGAACCACGCTATATTTACCTTCTTTTATTAGATTACTACGAATCGTAAATAAATCATCAACAACGGAAATTTATATCCATATACTTGTCTGTCTACACATTAAAGTCCAATAATATTAGAACAGTCGTGACGTCTTTGATAATAATAAAACTCATCCATCTTATTTGTAAGACCTTTGTAACCTTTTCATCTAGCAACGTTTGTCAGAGGCTACGAGATAAAGCAAAGTATCGAAACTCTGTCGAGATGGAAGCCTAGATTGTAGACAACCAATTGATTTGAGAACTACTGATCTCCGTATTACGTCTCGAGATACATGACGTGCGTGAAAACGCACGTCACTTCGAGTATATACAGACTTGCGAGGGGAATAATCTTGTTTGAATAACGGACGTCGCGTGAAATGAGCGTTATTATGATTAATCGATCGTCATTATCCGATCATGATACAATAGCTACGTGTCGTAATGCGTTGATACCATTGCATGATTGCACTGAATGTGATTAAAGCGAGTTCTCAATACGGACCGGCCGGGGCCGTTCGCACGTGTAATGCCCCCAAGTAAATCGTAAGAAAAGATCCATGTACAATGTGGCTAGGATCAATAGCTCAAGGCCGCACTAAATCCTGCTGTCGTGCTAGATGCTCCGGTATATCGATCCTTTGAAATGGCTCGCCTCGAAAAACGAGGATAAAAATTGTTTCGTTTGACGTTGCTATGTATCGAGTGCGTAAAAATATGATCGTAAATTAATTAAATTAACAAGTGGTAGCCAACACTTTTGAAAAATCCACGTAGCTTGCTCGACCTCCTTTCTTATCCTCTATTCTAAAGTTATGATTTAAACAAATGTTGCAAATTATAAATTATATGTAAATTTCTTGAATTTATTTCAATTATTGTTTGTATTACTCATAATGTGTAATATTAGATATATCATGATGTTAAAATCAGATATCAAAGATACGATGTTAAAGATAAATCTATTTTGTAAATTTTCTAGACTAGAATATTATTGTGACGTCTGTAACTATTATTTTATGCACAAAATTGTAAAATACTACAAACAAATAAAAAGTACTTTAATCTGCCTACTTATTATTCAAAAACAAAATGGTACTGTTTAAAATTGCGTGTCGCATGATCGACATCATACGCTTTGTAACTCTTATTCTTGTCGCATTCGATAAGATGCATGAATTATTCAAAATCGTTGACTTATGATACATCCAATCACGTCCAATGATGGCGATCCAGTTAGAAACGACTAGCGCTAGAATGTCAAGGGTAACTGCCATATAGTTCGATACGAGCCAAGATCCATCTAGATACGATAGAAGTCGAATTGGCGAGCCAAGGTTGCGCGAGAGATTTTACCTTCATTCCGTTATTAGTCCAGCGATGCGGTCATCGAATATCGTGGCTCGCAATTTTTGTATCACGCGATTACATCGGTATCGAATAGTGAAGCACGAAAACGGAAGTCTTCAAGACATTCAATTTGTAACACGTCCAACTTAGAAAACTGTTATTTTACAAAAGAATAAGAAGAGATTTACAGTTATACTTAATTTTGTTTGTATGGATGATGCCAATCGTCGATTAACGAAGTTTTATAATTCGCAAATAAAAAGAGCATGAAAAAGAAAGCATGTCACAAAAATGTTAATAAAGTTGACGTAAAGAGATCATTTATAAGAGGTCACTATTTGCAAACAGTTTAAAAATTCCTAATATAACGTACGTATCTATGCAAAAATGGTGTACTAAGAAATTGCTTTTATGCACACTGTTGTTAATAAATCTAAAATTAATTTTTAATTTTAAAATCAAGAGACACGGTAGTACAGGCGCAGCGCGAAACACTACCAAGTATATTTACGCAAACGCACGAGTTTTTAATTATAAAACGAGAAAATACGTCAGAAAAAAATGAAAGATATTTCTATAAACAGTATTGCTAATAGTTTGCAGATATTGAGAAAGTAACGAAGAATTATAGTCTTAAAGCATAGAAAAATATATTTTACACATACACATACACATATACATGCGCGTGAATCGAATATAAATCGTATTCATTATCATGGAAAGTTTAATACACTCATATCATCAAAACTGTGTGACTTAGGTAAAATGTTTTATAAAAATCATCACGT
The DNA here is from genome assembly GCF_003070985.1 of Temnothorax curvispinosus. NCBI lineage: Eukaryota > Metazoa > Arthropoda > Insecta > Hymenoptera > Formicidae > Temnothorax > Temnothorax curvispinosus. Next base: position 91,220 of record NW_020224572.1, read on the forward strand.
GTTATTTAATATATTTTATATATGTATTTTACTTATTTATCTCGTTTTCTACATTATATAGATTATAGAAAATAGCAAACTTGTATTAGCGGGATAGCGAGCACGTAACGAAACTATGTGTAGAAAATGCCTTAATAGTTCACGTAGTTCTAAAGTCTCTTGTGCGACAAAGCCGTCCCTATGTAATAAAAATCGTTTAAGCAGGCACAAAGGGGAATTCCGTACCGATCGGGTACTTTACCGTAACGACCGTTGTGGAGCGATTTACGGGGCTATCGAAAGTCTTTTTAAGAAGTTACCGGTGAGCCAGCCACGAAACGAATTATTCAAATTGCTTTCGATCCAGCGCGGCGGGTCAGTTGAACAAGGATAGACGTTTCGTCCCCGTGGTACCTGATCTGTACGAAGATTTCGTCGTTTGTACTATTTACTCCTATATGTTACAAAGATGTATTTATGCATACGAGCTCTATGAGTACTTATCCGGTGGAGTCGATATCAGCACGAATTTATCGCCAATTCGATCTCACGGAACATGTCTTGCGAAAAAGGGATTCGCGAATTGTCAGCAACAACAAAACATCGATCAATAATTTTAAAAGTTTTAAATAATTTTTAGATAGTTAAAAGCAGAAATTTATATGTTATAAAAAACAAATCACTTTTTATTCAATTAAATTTTATTTTAATTGATATTCGAAAAAAGCGTGACTATGAAATATACTTCTGAAACTATCGAGAACACCACCAAAAACTCGTTTGTATTTTCAAAATATTGTAGTAAAAATATTTTTAGGGTTCTTTTAATTTACACAAAACTCCAAAAAATGTTGTATGTATGCGTGTGTGATCATATTTATTGAAAATATTATAACAGAATATTTTATTGCTTCAAAATTAATGTCGCTTTTTAACCATTTACTCATGTTTAAAAAAAAACAGTGAATATAACAAAATATAGAAAAGTATTTTAACAATTATTCTTTAAGCTGAATAATGCTTGATATAGTCTGACGAAAGAAAGCAAATGTGAGGCTCAATTAATATTAATCAATCCACGTAATCGTAAAGCGTAAAAGAACGTAGATAAAAGATAAGCTATGAATTTATTATTATACGACTTTATGCTACTTTCAGCGTACATGTCTGGACTTCAACGCAGCTTCTCCATATACTTAAAAAGTTTGAAAAACCGATATGCATTTACTGCTTCAGCTCGTATCATACGGGTATCATACTCGTATAAGTAGAATAGCTTTAGAATTTCTAAGTTCGCGATCTACTGAGAATTTAAATTGAAATAAAAAAATCTAACATGTGTAAATTAATGCGTAAGGATATTATTAAATGTATGTTTCAACCGATTATGTTATACGATATTTTTTATGTTAATAATTCTCTCCCACCAGCATTGTACTCGAGAAGTATTATAGTTCACAGTAATTTTCAGTAAACTTTATGAAATAATTAAATTACCAGACCTTCATTGTTTTTATAACTGACAATTGAACTATGTATAATGTCAAATTATGTAAATGTCAAATTATACGTAAGAGAGATACAAGACAGAACATGTTTTGTTACTGCTCTTATTATAGATATAAAAGTTATTTATAAAAACCAAACAAAATTAAATTTAAAAAAAAATTGTAAACAAGAAAATGTCAAGTTCCAAATCCTCAGAAACGAATTCAATTAACATTCCTTAAATTTAAAAGCTGTGGCACCTGGGATCAATTTAATTTCAAAACGAGAGATTTTTACGCTCAAAAAGCGTATTACTTTTTTCATTCTAATTACTTAAAATTATTTTAAATATCGTTATACACATTTGTCAATTTCTAAACTTCGTTTTGAAGTTACTGCTTCAGTAATATTGAGACTCGCGCGGCATTCGACATCGATTTCGTTGATCTTGTGAAGGAAAAGCTGAGAAAAACGGAAGAACGATTGCCTTCAACGACGTTATCTCGAGGACGCCTCGCAAGTGTGCCGCGATGAACATGAAAACGGCCGACGAGCCGAAGATGATGGACGAGAGGTTACTGCCATGAGATCGACCATGAATTATGCAGACACTTCAAGCCTCATGGCTCCGCAGCGGTTAGACGGGACGATGGGAAGCTGAACGACGAGAAACGTTGTTAATGCGCAACGAGATGAGTGTTAAATCGTTCAGACGTCAAGTCACGAAACGTGCTATTGTATAAAAACGGCTTTACAAAAATCAAGAGTTGCCAGTTGCGTCACTCAAACTGAGAACTAATAGAAAACAGTACGTACGTGGGATCGCCGATTATTACCCGCTGTCGAATTATTCTTCCAAATAACAAATCACATGTTGGTGATATTACAAGATTTGGGTACTTATTCATTATATGGGCGCCACTTCTAAAACAAATATTTGTATTTATATAACAGTAGAGATTTATTCATTCATGAAATATATATATATATATATATAAAACAGTAAATTTAATTACCTCAACATTACTTCAACAAATAGTGTAAATAAGTTAATGATCGGCTGTGTTTTCAAGTAGAAAAAAATTGGAACGCCCGTACAATGAGTAAGTACCAAGATTTGTTATCAAAAAATTAGAAAAGTTTCATACTAGATACAGTTATAACTTCGCAACAAACATATAACATGATAATAAAACCACAGTATTAAGAGCAATGCTAATTAGCGTTATAATCCCATCGCCATCGTGTGTGCAACTATATATTTGTCTTCATTTTAGCTGTGGGACGCTATTTCGAGATTATTCGGTAGTAAAGACTTTAACATGCCTAAGTATCCCTCTTTAGCATTTTGGTTCGCGTATTTTACTCGACAATGTTAATTTATAGTGTTCCCGTCAAGAAAATATATTTATTTGCACGCATAAACGTAAGCGGAATAAAGTAAAATTTAGCAAGCAAAACAACAAAATTATAAAACAATTTTTGTATCCGATAAAACGTGCTTCTATAAATAAATTTGTATACTATTTCACGTGAATAATTACTTTAGTTTACGCATTGTTTTCGACAGCAACATTCACATTTTAATCACGAATCCTCCTAAAATTTTAACCTGGCAAAATAGGATTATATTGCCTCATTACATTCACATCGATCATCGTGAAAATAACGACCGCGGAATTAATAGCGCAAAATTTTAATCTGTTGTTTCAATTTGCTGGAACAGCTGTCGCAGAGCTCTTAATTCTAATTAAACATATATATACGGAGTGTTTCATCACGGCCAGTGTACAAGATGCGAGCAACGACTTGACTTTTCGTGACGCGAATACTCGAGGTAATTCAACGTATTCTCTAATTTACTCTTCTGTAACATTAAATCCAACTTGAGCACGCGAATCCGCGTTTTTCGTTTACAGCGCCCCAGAAAAGTCACGCTATGCTTGCGGATTTTTTCGCCAATTAACCTTCCCCCTTAATTCTTTTGCCCCGTGAATATTATTGATGGTTATTTTAACACTTTAAATTCGTTTTAATATATTATCTAATATCTTAAGACTCGAAGTCGTTAAGAAATTATTATCGTGCATGCAACGTGACATTTATGATTTCTTTTTTTACGAGAAACCTAAAAGCATCGTCATACTTATATATCTTTCTACTCGTTCACTTCAGAGCTGTCTTTATGATATATTAAATAACGATATCTTAAATAACGGACAAATTGTAGTACCTACTACTTTGCTTCATATTGAAACAAATTGTAGAGAAAAGTCAACATATCATCCGTCATATTGTGCGAGAGAGACTTTGTGTAGGTAATAACATTACCGCGCGAAACTAAAAAGAAAGTACATTTTCGACGAGTTCAATTTTTAACGTTACAGATACGGAAAAGTCTATTTTACGCCGATTGCAGCGTTACTATTGTTATACATACAGATTCCTATATACATCTATAGCGACTTAAAAACTTAAATATCTATCGTATCGGTTTTAACCTTTACTAAAAATTCGATAGCTGCCCTGATTGAATAGATTACCGAGTAATATACGAACGGTAAACGGAGGGAAGATAAAGAGGATATCGGAGCTTTTTACGTTCGCTCTATTCTATCCGAAATCGAAAGGTCACGAGGCGTTAATGAACTCAGGAGAAGCTTACCGGTTCAGCGTCTACGTAAATTCCACGATATCTGCGGATGTTACGAATCTCCCAACGTACGATGTATCCCCTCGCACGTCCCGAAAAAAGAATAATAACGTTCACTCAATGGCAGGCGATCGTCTTCAAACTCCAAGTCCTCTTCGAACTCGTGCTCTTTCGCGCGCCCTGCGAAGACGCGTAGGACGCGACGATTGGAGAGACGACGGCCAGGAGATAAGGCTATCCAGAAGATCCAGTCTGGCAGGAACTAACCGATTATCTCACGAGAAGCCGTCGTTCGTCCGAAAAACTGCAACCGCGAGATCGTCGCCGTTGACACGGGCTCTTTCACGACACATGGAACGTACGTTAAGCTCGCGAACGTACGTACCGCTTGCAAGCTCGCAGGTCACTGCTGTGGCAAGCTCGGTCCCCTTCCGGCTCGCGCACCCTCGCGCGCAATTCGCGAGCGCATATTATTCTCACCTCGTCGTCCTGCGGACATCACGGCGACGCGTACAATTTTATGCCGCTGCCCGAGCTTATACGAGGCTCGAGAGCGCGTTGCTTTTTGCGTATTGCATATTCGCGCGCTATCGATCGAAGCGTCTCGGTGGTGGCCGATAAAGGGCCGCAGCTGCATGAAGAAAGAGAGAGATATATAATATATATGTGTATGTGTA